>NW_020954557.1:66187120-66343364 GCF_900497805.2 Vombatus ursinus
TATCTATCTATCTATCTATCTATCTATCTATCTATCTATCTATCTATATATAATTCTTTCCCTCCAACTACCCTAATACTGATAAAGGCCACGTGAGTTACAAATATCATCTTTCCATGCAGGAATGTAAACAGTTCAACCTTAATAAGTCTCTTATGATTCCTCTTTCCTGTTTACCTCTTCATGTTCCACTGGAGTCTTGTATTTGAAAGTCAGATTCTCTATTCAGCTCTTGTCTTTTCATCAAGAATGCTTGAAAGTCCTCTATTTCACTGAATGACCATTTTTTCCCCTGAAGGATTATACTGTTTTGCTGGGTAGGTGATTCTTGGTTGTAATCCTATTTCCTTTGCCCTCTAGAATATTATATTCCATGCCCTATAGTCCCTTAATGTAGAAGCTGCTAGATCTTGTGTTATCCTGATTGTGTTTCCACAATACTTGAATTGTTTCTTTCTGTCTGCTTGTAATATTTTCTCCTTGACCTGGGAACTCTGGAATTTGGCTACAATATTCCTAGGAGTTTTCCTTTGGGGATCACTTTCAGGAGGATATTGGTGGATTCTTTCAATTTCTATTTTGTTCTCTGGTTCTAAAATATCATGGCAGTTTTCCTTGATAATTTTTTGAAAGATGATGCCTAGGCTCTTTTTTTGATCATGGCTTTCAGATAGTCCAATAATTTTTAAACTCTCTCTCCTGGATCTATTTTCCAGATCAGTTGTTTTTCCAATGATATTGTTTTCTATTTTTTTCATTTTTTTGGATTTGTTTTACAGTGTCTTGATTTCTCATAAAGTCACTAGCTTCCAATTTCTCTATTTTAATTTTTGAGGAAGTATTTTCTTGGCCTTTGGACTTCCTTTTCCATTCGGTCAATTTTACTTTTTAAGACATTCTTCTCCTCATTGGCTTTTTGGACCTCTTTTGCCATTTGGGTTAGGCTATTTCTTAAGGTGTTATTTTCTTCAGTATTTTTTGGGTCTGCTTTAGCAAGCTGTTGACTTGTTTTTCATGATTTTCTTGCATCACTCTCATTTCTCTCTTTCTTGCTTCTCAACATCCCTTTTGAGCTCTTCCAAGGCCTGGGACTGATTCATATTTTTCTTGGAGGCTTTGGATACAGGAGCTTTGACTTTGTTGTCTTCCTCTGGTTGTATATTTTGATCTTCTTTGTCACCAAAGTTAGATAATATAGTCTGACTCTTTTTGCACTGCTTACTCATGATCCAGGCCAATTACTTGAGTTTTAAACTCTTTGTTAAGGTAAGAGTCTGCTTCCAATGTGGAGAATGTAATGTCCCAAGTTTCTGGGGTTTGTACAGCTATTTTCAGAGATATTTCTAGGGCCTGTAAATTTTCAGTTCTTCCAGAGTGGTAAGATAAGGGGTGAGGTGTTTCCTCTCCACTACCACAACAAGCTACTCCATGCCAGTACTCCTCCTTGCCCTGAGACCACCCCTCAGAACTGTGACCAAGATCCAAGCACGGGCAAAGCAAGAGATTCCTGCCTCAGCACTGGCAAAGAGATCCCTGCAATCCCCCTCTGATCAGCCACTTGATTCCCCCTCAGTCTATGGGCCAGAAGCTCAGGAGGTAGCCATGGTCCATGCTCAGGACTTGCTGCTGAAACCTAGCTTCTCTCTCTCACTGCAGTCTCAGACTTTTCCCACTGACCTTCTAAGTACTCTTTGGTGTTCGTGGGTTGAGAAGTCTGGAAACCACCACAGCTGCCCACAATTCAGTCCTCTGAAGCCTGCTCCAGGGTTGCCGCAGCCTGCACACCCAAGCCACATGAGCTCCTCTCCTCTCCCAGCATGATATACCTTTCTGATCAACCATCCAGTCTGGCTTTGACTGGAAATTTGTTTCACTCTGTCTTTTTGTGGGTTCTGCTGCTTTAGAATTTGTTTAGAGCCATTTTTTTACTGGTATTTGGAGGGGTTTGGGGGAGAGCTCAAGCAAGTCACTGCTTTCCCTCTGCCATCTCGGCTCCACCCCCTCTGCTTCTCAAGTGGTAAATTCTTATCCCAAAAGCTTGCATCTTTGAATTTATCAAATACGAGATTACATACTTGCTACTGAGTATTGTTTAAGTAATTGATTCCAATGATCCATCATTTTATTTCTTAGCCAGTATAAGATTATTTTCATGATTACTGCTTTGTAATATATTTTGAAATCTAATAGTGCTAGTGCACCTTCCTTCACATTTTTTCATTGATTACCTTGATATTTTTTGACATTTTGTTCTTTTGATTGAATTTTGTAATAACTTTTTTCTAGTTCCATAATTTTTTTTTGGTACTATGGCACTGAATGAATAAATTAATTTAGGTAGATTGTCATTTTTATTATATTGACTTGGTCTACCCGTGAACAATTAGTATTCCTTTAATTGTTTAGGTTTGTCTTTATTTGTGTGAAAACTGTTTTGTAATTGTGTTTATATAATCCCTGGGTTAGTCTTTGTAGGTAGACTTGTAATTATTTTATATTGTCTACAATTTTTAAAATGTAGTTTCTATTTCTACTTCTTCTTTGTAGATTTTCTTGGTACTTTATAGAAATGTTGATCATTTATAGTAGATTATTCTATATTTTGAAAATATGCTAAATTTTTATGCTCTTTCTTTGATCATAGATTTCAGGCAGTGCAGTATTTCTTAAATTGTCTCCTCAATCTATTTTCCAGGTCAGTTGTTTTTTGTTTTTTGTTTTTTGTTTTTCCAATGAGATCATTCACACTTTCTTCTCTTTTCATTCTTTTGACTTTGTTTTATTTTTTTCTTAATGTTCATAGAGTTATTAGTTCCACTTGGCCAATTCTAGTTTTAAAGAATTATTTTCTTCAGTGAGCTTTTGTACCTCTTTTCCACTTTGCCAGTTCTACTTGTGTAGGAGTTGTTTTCATCAGTGAAGATTTGTACCTCTTTTTATTATTTGGCCAATTATATTTTTAAGGTATTATTTTCTTCAATATTTTTGTACCTCTTTTACCAAGCTGTTAATTGTCTTTTCGTGATTTTCTATGTTCGATTTCATTTCTTTGCCCATTTTTCTTCCTTCAGCACTCTTATCTAATTTTGAAAATATTTTTTAGCTCTTTCAGGAATTCTTGTTGGGATTGTTTCCAAATCACATGTTTTTTTTTCCCTTTGAGGCTTTGCTTATAGCTATTTTGACATCATTGTCTTCTGAATGTGTGTCTTGATCTTCCCTGTCTCCATAGCATCTTTTTTATGGCTATATTCTTTTTATTGTTGTTGTTAGTTCATGTCTCCACTCTATTCCTTGACTTCAAACTTCAAGTTAAAGTTGGGACCTGTTCTTGGCAAGGTGGGGAGGAGCACTGTGCCAAGCTTCTGGCTTTTTAGCCTTGCTGTTTTCAGAGTTAGTACTGGGGGTTTTGAAGTTTGAAGTTATTTCTAAGGTGGTGTGATCTGGAGAGAGGTGTTGTTATTGCTGTCCTGGAGTGCACCCTGGTCCTTACCAGGAAAAGACCCCTGATCCATTGGGATTGAAATTGATACTGCTCCTCAGGGTCCTGCTCCCTCGGGGCCAGAAGTAACACTGTTCTTCAGAGTCCTTGATTCCTTGTGACTGAAAGCAATACTGTTCCCTGGGGCCTTACTTCTTTGGGATAGCAAGTGATACTGCTCCTCAGGGCCCCTATTCCTTTGTAAATGAAAGTGCTTTTCTCTGACCTTGCACAGTGACCCAGAACTATGAGAGATGGAGTTGTGAAATAATTGGTCCTGTGTTCAGTACTAGAACAGGGGTCTTCACTGATCTCTTTTTCATTGGTTGCTAAATCCCCTTATCATCTTTGGCTTGAGAGCTCCTGAAAATACTGTTGCTGCAACACCAACTCCCACTACTGTGTCACAGATTTCTCCTTCAGGCCTTTTAAATCATCTTGGGCTGGAAGAATGTCTGACCCTTTTAATGTATTGGCTCTGCCCTCTAGAAGTTGATTTGTGGTCTTCTTTTGAAGTGGCTTGAAAGGGAATATTGGGAAAGCTCAGCTGAGTGCTTCCTTTACTTCACCACTGTGACTCTGCCCCAGTATATTTACTTAATATTAAAATGTCTATAGCAAACATCTAAAAGAAGGAACAAAAGTATGCATAAATATATTATGCTTTAACAAATTAGAAACAAATTTTTAAACAAAGAAATAAAGGTATCAAATTAAAGATTTTTCTTCTTTGCTCTTTACCCTTTCTCCAATCATGAGATATATATGTTGCTTTCTTTTTTCTTCTTTTTTTTCTTATGACAAATAAAGAAATTATGAATATGTTCATGCAACTATATTCTTCTCTCCCAAACATTTTTGTGTCTTTAGGCCAGAGTCCTGGAACTTGAATCACTGGGTCAAAGGTTATGATCCATTCCATGGCAGCCTTTATTGCATATTATCATTCAATCAATATAGAGTCTACTATGTGTCAGCCACTGTGCTTAAATTCTAGGGATACAAAAAGAGGAAAAATACAGCTCCTGCCTTCAAGGAGTTCACAATCTAATGGGAGAGACAATATGCAAACAAATATACGCAAACCAAGCTAAATACAGGAAAAATAGGAAATAATTAACAAAAGGAAGGCACTAAAACTAAGAAAGTTTAAGGAAGACTATCTGTATCAGGTAGGATTTTAGTTGGAACTTAAAGGAAGTCAGGGGGGTCAGCAATCAGATTAGAGAAGGGAGAGCATTCCAGGCCTGGGGGACAGCCAGAACAAATGTTCCAAACTGAGAGTTAGAGTGTCTTGTTCGTGGGACATCCAGGATGCCAGTGTCACTGGATTGAGGCACCTATTGCAAATTGCCTTTTTGAGAAGTTTATGAACAAATAGTACAAGAGATACAGGATGATAGTCACTGAGGAGGATGGGTCAAGTGAGAGTTTTTTAGGATCCGAGAAGATGAGCATGTTTGTGAGCAGTGGGAATTGAGCCAGTAGAGAGCGAAAGATTGAAAATAAATGAAAGAGTGAGGATGACCAAGGAAACAATCTGTTTGAGGAGATGGGATGGAATGAGATTGCTTGAACTAGTAGAGGGGTTAGCCATGGTAAGGAGTAAGGTCCATTCATGACAAAAGATAAGAATGAAGGAGGACAAATTGGCAGGAGGCACCTAAGTGATAAAAGATGAGGAAGAGTGGGAAAGAGGGAGTTCATAACCAATGGTCTCAATTTTCTGGTAAAATATTAGACAAAGTTTTTGGCAGAGAGAGCGGGGTAAGGGAGCCCTGGGCCATTTGAGAAGGGATGAAAATATTTGCAAAAGCTGCTGTGGAGAGTGAGATAGGGAGTTGATAAGAGAGGTATAATAGGATTTCCTAGCAGCAGTGAGAGTCTAGTTGGGGTTATGCAACATAAATGTGTAGTGAACCAAGTGAGAATCAGTGATTTTTTTTTCCACTTTCATTTATCAAGGTACGTAGGAGCAAAGATGATGAATCATGGAAATGATGTAAGGCTGACACTGGATTAGTGATAATCATTGCCATGATAAGTGGGCTAGGTATTCAAGAGAAGAGGACAGTATAGAATTGAATTGGAATACCAAGGAGTCAAGATGGGGAGAAGAAGAGAGAGTAGCCCATGCAAGAAAGACTGCTAGGGAGAGAACTGATCGGACAAGAGATTATAGGTCACTGATGGAGGTTAGTATTATGTAAGATAGCAGAGGGAGAGATGAAAAAAACAATAGATTATGTTTGGATAAGAGGATTTCAGAATTTTTTTTTAACATGGATGTGGTATATCTGTGGGTTATAGATCAAGATACATATCTTTGTGTATGACTGAGGTGCTGTGAAGAAGTCACTCATGGGACATGAGTAGGTTGAAGAATTGTATGCTAAAGTCCCCTAGTGTGAAGGCAGGTGTAAAAGAAAGGAAAGTTGTAATAGTCTTTGAGGAAGGAAGGGGAATGAAGAATAAGGCCTTCTCACTCTGAAACATCTACCCACCCCTAAGGCCTCCTTATCCTGGAATATCTCTTAGCCATACATATCTTCACTTCTCTTTATTGAATTCTTCCTAGAGCTTCCATTTTGGGGAGTTTCCTGGGCTAGCCAGTCTTCATTCCACTCACAGTACTGCTTCTGAATTTCTGGACTTAAGACATGCCCCTTTTTTTCAGTTTTCTTTTATGTGTTGTCTTGCCTCAACTCAATTAGAATTAAAGTTCCCTAAGGGCATGGACTATATTTCTTTTTGCTTGTTTTTGCATGCCCAGCACTTATTACAGTTTTTGGCACATCATAAGCAGTTAAGATATTCTTTGCCTGCCTGTGTATTCCATTAGTATGCAAGACATCCTCCATGGCAGTAGTAAACCTTTGGTTGGAATATATAAAGAAGAGTAATAGGAGATAAAGATGGAAAGGGAAGTTGGGGAAAGACTATAGCAAGTATTGAATGAAATGTTAAGGATTTTTGACTACTCAACAATCAATATGACACCACTGCTAAATATTTTTGAACAGTAGGTGGCATGATTATTTAATATTCAGGAAATCATTCCGACTATAGTATATAAGATACATTGTAGAGACTAGAATCAGCGACACCTTGGAAAATTCTAGGTGAGAATTAATGGTTTGATTGTTGTAGCAGTAAACAAATGTTGGGGAAAGTCATTTGGATAGGATCTGATTTATTTTGTACTATCTTGACTTGACATTAAATATAAATGTCATAGAACTATTCCTACTAGGCCACTGGCTATTTCAGAGGTACTAACCTCATCTTGAGATAACAAGGAATGATAGTTCCCATTTATGTATAACCCAGATTTGTCTGGGCATTCCTGGTTTGCCTAACATGACTATCACAGATATGTTTTGGAAGACTACACATTTATAACCTATATCAAATCGCTTGTCTTCTCAATGGGGGGAGGGGAAGGAAAGGAGGAAGAGAGGGAATTTGGCACTCAAAATTTTAAAAAGGCATTCTTCTCATTTGGCTTTTTGTACATCTTTTCCCATTTGGCCTAGTCTGTTTTTTACGGTGTTATTTTCTTCAGAATTTTTTATGTCTCCTTTAGCAAGCTGTTGACTGGTTTTAAATTATTTTCTTGTATAATTCTCATTTCTCTTGTGAATTTTTCCTCTACCTCTCTTACGTGATTTTTGAAACATGTTTTGAGCTCTTCCATGGCCTGAGACTAATTCATATTTTTCTTGGACGCTTTGGATGTAGGAGCTTTGACTTTGTTGTCTTCTGAGTATGTGTTTTGATCTTCCTTATCACCATAGTAACTTTCTATAGTCAGAGTTTATTTTTTCCCATTGTTTGTTCTTTCCAGCCTATTTGTTGACTTTTAACAATTTGTTAAAGTAGAGCTCTGATTCCAGGGTAGAGGGTGCACTGTTCCAGGCTTCAGGGGTTCTGTGCAGCTATTTTCAAAGATACTTCTAGGGACTGTAAGTTTTCAGTTTTTCAAGGTGATATGACCTAAGAAGAGGTATTTCGTACTCTCCTGGCCTGTGCTCTGGTCTGTGAGTTACCGCAAGCACTGTTTTGTGCCCTGACACTATAAGGAGGGTCCCCACTCCACTGTGTTCACAAGCCCCACTATGTTAGTGCTCCTCTTCACCCTGGGACTGCCACACAGGACTGCCACTGAGTTGCAAGTATGGGCAAAGCAATAGAGTCCTGCCTCAGTGGTAGCAAAAAGATCCCTGCAATCTCCTTCTGATCAGTTGTTTGACCCTTTTAATGTCTGTGGGCTGAGAGCTCCAGAAGCAGCAGCTGCTGCTGATAGTGATGATGATGATTCAGTGTTCTCAAGATCTGCTTCTGGTTTTCTGGGGCCAGGACTGTGCTGGCCCAACCTGAGACCACTCTCACCCAGGTGCGACAGATCTTTCCTGCCAACCTTCCAAGTTGTCTTGGGCTAGAAATGTGTTTCACTGTGTCTTTTTGTGGGTTCTGATGCTCTAGAATTTGTTTAGGATCAATCTTAAAGGTATTTGGAGGAGAGTCCCTGCCTTTACTCTGCCATCTTGGCCTGATTCCTTCTTTTAAAGTAGCTCTGAGGGATAGGCTCAGGGGTATTTGATTCTGTTAATGTGTTGTTTGTCTTTAGTTTGGGGTGCCTGAGATGATTATTGACCAGGACTTCACACCATGGTGACCTTATACCAAGGACTACAGGCAGCATGGTCTATCCAACTAGCCTGGCCTTGAAGCCCTGAGGATCCAGGATATCTGGGACTTGAGCTTGATGGAGGTTTTGGAGCTGGAACTGTGCTCTATGGAAACCAAGCTATGAACTTAATCCCTTTCTCCTCTCCAGAAATTTTGATGGCACAAGGGGTATAATGGGGGGAAGATTAAACCTCACATGTTTTGGGGGAGTAATTGTGTAGTTGTGATTATACCTTTTGAATTAAGATTTCTGTATAAAAACTAGTCTGATGGTTAGTCATAAAATGGAACTTAGGTAGAGGCACTACTTACCCTACACCTGGGGAAACAATGTCTTTAGAGACTGGAGTCATTGGCAGAGAACCTAGATACCACAAATCCCCTTAAAGATACTGAAGAATCACTGGGTAACCTTCAAATGGTGGGGGGCAGGGTGGTCTGTTTTACATATATAATCTAAATTGTTTATACGGTTCTTTTTAAAACATTTATTTATTGTTAGTTTTCAACATTCACTTTTATAAGATTTTGACTTCCAAATTTTCCCCCTCCCCCCTCCCCAAGATGGCATGCAATCTAATATAGGTTATACATACACAATCATATAATCATATTTCCACATTAGTAATGTTGTGAAATAAGAATCAGAACAAAAGGGAAAAACCATGAGAAAGAAAAAAATACAAAAAAAAAGGACAAAATAGTAAGCTTCAATCTACATTCAGAATCCATAGTTTTCTCTGGATGTGGATTGCATTTTCCATCATGAGTGTTTTGGGGTTGTCTTAGATTTTTGCATTGTTGAGAAGGGTTAAGCCTATCAAAGTCAGTAATCACACATTGTTGCTGTTACTGGATACAATGTTCTCCTGCTTCTGTTCACTTTACTCAGCATCATTTCATGCACGTTTTCTAAAATCTGCCAGCTCATCATTTCTTATAGAACAATAGTATTCCATTACATTCAAATACCACAACTTGTTCATCTATTCCCTGATTGGAGGGTATACTCTAAATTTCTAATTCTTTGCCCCTACACAAAGAGCTGCTATAAATATTTTAGTACACATGGGTCCTTTTTCCTTTTTTATGATCTCTTTGGGGTAGTGCATCAAAGGGTATGCCCTTTTTAACCCTTTGGGCATAGTTCCAAATTGCTTTCCAAAATGGTTGGATCATTTCACAACTCTACCAACAGTGCATTGGAACACTATTCCAATTTTCCCGCATCTTCTCCAAGATTTATCATTTTCTTTTTGTGTCATATTAGTCAATCTGATAGGTGTGAAGTGGTACCTCACAGTTGTTTTAATTTACATTTCTCTAATCAAAAGTGATTTAGAGCATTTTTTCACATGACTATAGATAACTTTAATTTCTTCATCTGAAAACTGCCTGTTCATATCCTTTGACCATTTATTAATTGGAGAATGACTTGTATTCTTATAAATTTGACTCAGTTCTCTATATATTTTAGAAATGAAGCCTTTGTCGGAGACATTGGCTATAACAATTGTTTCCCAGCTTTCTGCTTCCCTTCTAAGCTTGGTTGCATTGGCTTTGTAATCAAATATAATCAAAATTATCCATTTTGCATTTCATTATGTTCTATATCACTTGTTTAGTCATAAATTCTTCCCTTCTCCATAGATCTGACAAGTAAACTATTCCTTGCTCTCCATTTGTTTATGGTATCAGCCTTTATGTCTAAATCATGAACCCATTTTGACTTTATTTTGGTATGTGGTGTGAGATGTTGGTCTCTGCCTAGTTTCTGCCATACTATTTTCCAGTTTTCCCAGTAGCTTTTGTCAAATAGTGCATACTTATCCCAGAAGCTGTAGTCTTTGGGTTTACCAAACAGTAGATTACTATAGTCATTGAACATAAGGCCCTTTCTTCAAGGTCTTCTCACATCGTGAGATACCAAGGACAAATATCACTGTATACACTTTACAGATAAAGATACTGAGCCTTGGAAAGGTTAAAGGATTTTCATAAAAGCACACATCAAATAAATACTTGAGCTGGGACTAGAAACTAAGTTGTTGTTGATTTTTCCCCATTGCATAGCAACAGGCTTTGGTTCATTTTGTTTTGTTGTGGACCAACATTCAAACATTTCTAAACAATAGCACTGTTTGTGCTTTTATCTTTAGTGGTATCTTCTCAGCTAATTAAGATGTGATTGTAACTAATCTAGGCCACTTTGTGTCTTCTGGTCCACTTTCTAATTTTGTTGTTATTTTCTTGAAGTTGGTGAGTAAAGTACATCAATTGATGCAGTAATACCAATAGCAATTCTTCAATGTCAAAGTCATCTCTATACCTCATGCTTTATGGAAAATAATCATTTTATAACCATTTTTGTCTTAACAAGGTTTGCCTTTATGCTAGTAAGCTTACATGAATTTTGCAGCAGCTGTTGCATTTCCAACACTAATTCAGTACAGAAACATCTGGAGAAAGGCATGTGCATGAGGTGTTCATCATCAACTGATTCTAATATTTAATTTAATGCTAATGTTTCAATAGTTAAGGCAGGCATATCAAAGACTTGAAATTGTAGTAAGAAGGTTTATCTAACACTTTGTGGACTATAATATGGTACAAGAAGCAAGTGATTCCTATTAAGCTAAAAAGATTTAAGTAAGTCCTTGTACATTTCAATCTTACACTGAAGTCTTGATACCACAGGGTATGTTGGGAGTTTCTTTTTACTTAGAATGAAAATGGCAAAATGTACACACATATACAAATACACACATAGTGGATTTAAAAAAATACATTATTTCTAGCTTCATTAGTCAGTCTAGATTTTGTCTTTCAAAGTACTACAATATATTGTCAAAATATATGAAGAGAATATTAAGATTCTGACAGAAATGCATAGTTTCAGAGTTACTTGACTAAACTGTAGCACAAATTAAAGAATATGGAATCTTTGAACCCCTTCTTAGGATAAAAAAGGAAGAGATACCCAACTATGGAATTTTCAGTTCATCCAAAATATATTTGCACATAACACAAAGCCTTTTATGTAATTTTTAATGCTTGAACAGTTTCTATATCTATATTTTAAATGTCAGCTACCTAGGCTAGTTAATTGTTAGCTCATTTGGATAGAATATGGTACTAGCAAGGTCCAGATCATAGACAATCCCATTCACAGTCAGCTTAGCTTTGAACAAATAAATTCATTTTATAGCCAAAGAGCAAAATCCTACAAATGTTTACTGTTGGTTACAAAGGAGATAAAAGAAGTGTGTAAAAGTGAGCAATTTTAGAAAACAACTTAAGGTATAGGTTCTCTAAATCAGGGTCATTGTGCCATTTTTACAAATGATGACATAGGGCTCCCTAAAATGCATTTAAAAAACTGTTAAGGTCACTATGGAGCAAAATTCACATATTTTCCATGTGAGTAATTCCTAAAAGTAAGACTTGCTCCTCAGGAACAAAACAAAATGAGTTTGAACATGCTTTTAGTCAGACTGTCAGAAATGAAATCCAACAACATAATTATCATTATGAAAATGCAAACTTTGATTCACAAGGCCTGGAATTTTGACTAGATATTTTTTTTCTTAAAAGAAGAATCAAGCCTCACATCTGTCAGCCAGCCAACAAACTCAAAATACTAAGTGAGCCTCACACCATGGGCAGTGGCTTTGCACAAAAGACATACCAAGTCCCGGCCCTGGCTCTGACCTTCCAGTACCTAACCATCCAAAGCATAAGACCTGCTGCTTTCAGAAGAAAAATGTGACTGTACATGGAGAAATGAAATTTTATTTAGAAAATTATTAGAAATTATGGGAGGAAAATGACAATAAAGGAGTCCCAGGAGGGTGTAATCCCTGACCTGTAGGCTTTATGGAAAGCACCTGAGAATACAAGTCCATGTAGATACCAACAAGCCAAGGAGATTTGAAAGGTTAAAGATGATTTAAATTTCCATTGTTCTCACAGAAGGAAAAGTAAGTGCCAAATCAGTTACAAAAAGATTGCAGTAAAGATCTTGCAGCCACCTTATATCCCAGATGCAGTCAATATAAAGATAACTTTTCTTGGAATATGAATGCATTGGTACTATATTGCCTAAATGGGAAGGCTAGAGGTGTGCAATTGAGTAGGAAAACCTCAAATGCACATAAGTCTTTTGCTGAGCTCTTGTAAAATCCCCTTAGAATCCACTCTAATTCATTTTTACACTGTCAGGTTCTGTGAGAAGATATTGGCAATACTGTGATTTGACAAGTCAAAGAAGCTAGAATACAAGTGGCTGTTTGCCTTATTACTTTCTCAACAGCAGCCATGATTTCCCTGTCATATACTTAGCACAAGAAGTTCAAGATGAAGAAAAGAACCTGTGGCATTATGAAGGACAAAAGGTGATTTTCAGGTTACTAAACAAAGGGAACATTGTTTCCATACTTTCTTAGAAAATATAAAAATACCTTTATTCCTCTTGCCATATAAATGTAATACTAGGGATATGATCTCTCCATCTGATGGTACATTCCTTCAGTAGCCAGATGATAGGGTGCACTTACCTGTACCATGCCATATCTTAAAACAATCACTTCATCTCTTCCTAAGAGATGCTACAGCCTTTACTAATTATCTTGACCTTTGCTATAATGTCTGATATAAATCAAACCATCTGCATTGGTTACAGAAGCAGAAGTAAAGGAAGAGATTTAAGAAATAGAAATGGATACATCAGTGATGGGGAACTTCAACAATCTGGAGATGGTACTCAGTGCGCTCTCTCTCTCTCTCTCCCTCCCTCTCTCTCCTCTCTCTCTCTGTCTCTGCCTTTGTCTCTCTCTGTGTATGTGTGTATATATATGTATGTATATATATATGTATGTGCACGTGTGTGACATTTGAAAAATCACATGGAAAATGAGAAAATTGAAAGAATGGTACAAAGTATGACTGATTTTCTTTAAAAAATAGTAAAAAGTGTCTGAATAATATCTTTAAACAATAGCAGGTGAGACTATTCAATTCCTTGCAAAAATCTAGAACAATTTATTGAAAATAATTGTTTGTGAATGTTTAGAAAAGGGACCAGTGACCATTAAAAGCTAACATAGCTTCAAGAAGTCAGTCTATAAGTATTTATTAAGTATTTACTCTGTGCCAGGAAAAGTAGATATAAAGAAAGACAACAATAGCCCCTGTCCTCAAAGTGTATACATTCTAATGTGGGAGACAACATATAAGTGACTAGTCACATACAAGATCTATATGTTTGTCTGTCTATCTATCTATCTATTCAGAGTAACCATAACATTTTGACCTCATTTCCTTTTTTGACAAAATTGCTACACCTACAAGAGGAATAATGTAGAAAAAGCAAATCCTGCTTTGACAAAGAAGAATAATGATGGAATAATGGGAATAATTATGGGATAAGAAGAATGATTTAGAAATATCATGTTCACGTTTGACAAAAATCTTTCATAGTATCTTTGTGATCTTCGTGTACAAGATGGAGAGATAACTGCTGGATGATAGCACAGTTAGGTGACTTCTGAATAACTGAATTCCTAAACCAAGGTAAAGAGATTAATAGGTCAATATAAGATTTTGAGTAGGGTGGTCATCTTTTGTTCAACATCATGATCAATGGATTGGATGAAAGTATAGTAATATGCTCATCAAATTCAAAGATGGAGCTGTGGAGGGTAGCTAGCACACTGTTTACAAGAGGATCTGTCAATCCAGCCAGAAGCTAGCATGATGGTCAGGATAAATTCCTATATTTGGGTTAAAATGATTAATTATATAAGTACAGTGAAAGATGGAGGAAGTCATGGCTAGACAACAGTTTATTTGAAAAAGAATTGAGGGTTTTGATGGACTGCAAGCTTGATGGATTTAACAGAAACAGAAAAGATTAAGAAGAGGTGGCAATAATATACAAAATAACTATACAAGAAAAATGTTAATATTACTGATTTCCATGAGGGTAAAGATACTGTTCTAGACCCAAACATATTAGAGAAAGAAGTCAAATGCACCTTACTAACAACAAGGCTAGTGGAAGTGATGGAATTCCAGCTGAGCTATTAAAAGCTCTAAAAGATGATGCTGTTAAAGTGCTGAACTCAATATGCCAGCAAATTTAGAAAACACAATAGTGGCCACTGGATTGGAAAAGATCAGTTTATGTTCCAATCCTAAAGAAGGGCAATGCCAAGGAATGTTAAAATTACTGAACAATTGCACTCATTTCACATACCAACAATGTAATACTGATGATTCTGCAAGTTAGGCTTCAGCAATATGTGTACCAAAAATTACCAGAACAGCAGGCTGGTTTTCAAAGAGGTAGAAGAATTAGAGACCAAATTTCCAACATTAACTGGATTATGGAGAAAGCAAGGGAATTCCAGAGAAACATCTACTTCTGTTTCTGCTTCACTGACTACACTAAAGCCTTTGACTGTGTAGATCACAACAAATTGTGGCAAATCCTCAAAGAGATAGGAGTATCATCTTACTTGTCTTCTGAGGAACCTGTATGTGGTCCAGGAAGGAACAGTTAGGACCAAACATGGGACAACTTACTGATTTAAGATTGGAAAAGGAGTATGACAAGGCTGTATACTGTCACCTTATTTATTAAATTTTAACTTATATGTAGAATATATTATGCAAAATACCAGCCTGCATGAATCAAAAACTGAAATTAAGGTTGCTCAGAGAAATAACAATCTCAAATATGCACATTATACCACGCTGATGGTAGAAAGTGAAGAAGAATCAAGAAATCTCTCAATAGTGGTAAAAGAGAAGAGTGTAAAAGCTGACTCAAAACTTAACATAGGCTAGGATTCTTATAATATATCCACTGCTCAGATTCTTAAAATCTAGCCAATAGCTTACCAATGTTCAGATTCCTTAAGATTCTGTGCAATATGATGGATATTCTAATAAACCTTGTCTTTGGTTGAAAGAAGGCTTGGGTCAAATTCTTTCAGACAGGACCCACATGTTGTGATTTTGGGGTCCTAGGACCCCTGAACCCCTAAACTGCATCATTTTGGTGGCCCATACAGAAACACTGCCTAACCCCAAGTTCTTCTCCAGCCAAGACTGGAAGGTATGTAAGCCACCCCCCCCCTCCTTTCTTGTTCTGCAATTGGGGTTGCTCTCCAACCACCAAGACTTGGAGGTGATTTTCTGGCAGACAGTTATGAGGCAGTCTTGCATTCAGCCTGATGTTCTCAGGTTCTCGGTCCACTGTGTCAGTTCAAGGCCATGGGCCTGGGTTCACCTTCTGAAGCATAGAGGACAAGGACAGACCCCCTATCTGGGAAGCATATGCTCAATTCTGTTAATTCCCTCAGTGCTAGGGAATTGGGGAAAACTGCAGTTGCTTTTTGGTTCCCTGAGGCTTACTTACTCCCTTCCCTCTGCACCTCTGAATCCTCCTTCATGGAGGTTACAGGGAAAGTTAGAATAGCTAAAAGCATCTTGGCATATTCTGGAGGTTTTGTGATTGATCATTAAGGAGTTTTGAAACACCTGTACAACCTGGTCACTCTCTTCCCTTGAGTCAAGAGGGTATCTGTTAACCCCTCTCATAGGAGAAGAGAGTTTCACACTTTACCCATCACCTTTGATTTCACCCTCCTCAATCTGGGAAAAGAAGGAGGGGGGAGGGGCTGTAGCTATGGCGTGGGTTCCCCTGGCAATGACTTTGGGCCCTAGGGCAACCCTTGCTTGAAAGCATCACCCAGGTTCAGCACATCCTGCTCAAGGTAATGAAGCTAGCCTCCAAACTTGGGTAAGCACACTCTTTTAAATTTGTACTTTTAACCGTTAATGATGAGATGTTGATTCTCTGTGTAAAGTAATTTGGAAGCACACTTAACGAGACTGAAGTCACCTGATTGGTAATGGATTTGTTTCAAGTTCCAAATTGGTGAACTTTCTGTATCAGTTTTGTAAAGCAACTTTTCATAATTTGGTTATCGCTAAAATAATTTAGCTATTGTTGGTTATTGTTTTAATGTGTAAACTAGCCAAAAAGTTTGTTTGGGTTATGTATGACTTGGTGAGAATTTGCAAGTGTATAGAAATCTCTAATGATTAGTTTTTTACACCTGGACAAATTTAAGTTTGAAATGTAGATCCTGGAAAAGTTTTTCCTAAGCTGTGGTTAGTAAAACTTGCTGTTTGAGGTAAAAGCTCATAGGATTTTATTTTGAGTTGTCTGTTGGGTCATAATCCATCGATAATCAATAACCCATCATCTGAGAAGAATGCCACAAGCAACTCAGAGAAGGTGATACTGGTGGGAAGTCAGCATTGGGAAAAGCTGAGAGGACAATTTTAGCCCCAGTATAAGATGGGATCCTCCTGGCTCAGTTTCCCCATTATGTTCCTTTGAAAGGAAATGTTAACCACCTAGCTATTCTTGAGTCTGGCTATGAGGTGGATTTGATATAGCATGGTTGGAAAACTGAATTATCTGAATCCAAACAAAGCTAAGGATGTTTTATCCTCTCAAAGTTGGGTCCTAAATCTAGTTCCTGCTTTATATCTGGGCCCTGCAGGCTTTTCTGTCAGATTTGTGTCTTCCAGACTACAGGCCATTCACCTAAGTTGATAGCAAACAGTGAGTAATGGCCAATATCCTCACATCATTCCCTGGATGCATCCTGTGCTCTGTTCCAGTCAACCTTCTATTTGGGACCCCCTCAAGGCAGGGACAGCTCTATGGCCCTTGCCAGCAGGAAGCAGTTTCAGAAGCCGAGACCTTCATCCCTTACTCCAAAAGAATTAGGGTCCCATTTGTTTGAGAGGGGAATGATGGGGTTGGGATCTGGGCCCCAGAAACGAAAAACCCTGGACTTTCCCACGTGGCCAAATATCTGGCATTTACCTAAGGCTATAATCCCATCAACTGGCCTTTCATTGTGGTTACACCCAATCTTCCCTTCAATGTTTTACCTCCCTTTGGCTCCTGGACATTTCCCACACTTAATCCTAGCTAGGCTCCACTGTCCAGGTCCCAGGAGTCCTGTTCGGCCCAGTTTACTGGCCACTCCCATTCAGATCCACTCCTAGATCCCTCCCACAGCTTTTCTGTATATAAGGTCCATCTTGTCTCCATTAAGATGCTGGGATTCTTATAATCTAGCCACTGCTCAGATTCTTAAAATCTAGATGGCTTACTAATGTTCAAACTCCTTAAGAGTCTGCCCAATATGATAGATGTTCTAATAAACCTTGTCTTTGACTGAAAAAAAAACACAACCTAAAAAACTAAGATCTTGGCATCTGGTCTCATGACTTCCTAGCAAATAAAAGGAGAAGAAATGGAAGCAGTGGCAGATTTTATATTCTTGGGATCAAAGATCATTGCAGATAGTGACTATTGCCATTAAATTAAAAGATGCTTGCTCCTTGGAAGGAAAGCTATGGCAAATCTCGACAGCATACTAAAACTCAGGGACATCACCTTGCCAACAAAAATCCATATAGTCAAAGCTATGGGTTTTTTGTTTTTTTGTTTTTTGGTAAAAATATGTGACTGTGAAAGTTAGCCTATAAGGAAAACTGAGCACTACAGAATTGATACTTTCAAATTGTGATGCTGAAGAAGACTTTTGAGAGTCCCTTGGACAGCAAGAAGGTCAGATCAATCAATACTTATAGAAATTAATTTAGGCTATTCACTGAAAGGTGAAGTGCAGAAGCTTAAGCTTGATACTTTGGTCACATAATAAGAAGATGGGACTGTTTGGAAAAGACCCTGATGGGAAGATTGAAGACAAAAAGAAAGGGGGAAGACAGAAGATGAAATAGATAGTATCATGGAAACAAGCTTGATGGATTTCACAGAAGCAGAAGAGATTAAGATCATTCTTGAGTCTTCCCCTTAGATTTTTGCCATACTGTACTTACCTAGTTCTCCTCCTATGTGTATGTCTGCTTCTTCCCAGATGCCTTTGTTGGAACACACATATATATATGCTTCATAAGGCTTTGTCCTTAGTCTCTCTCTCTCCCTCTATGTGGTTTTGACTGGTTGTCTCATCATGTCCCATGAATTCAAATATTATCTCTATTTTGATTATTTTCATACCTTATCCAGTTCTAACACCTCTTTTGACTTCCAGTATCACATCTCCAACTGTCTATTGGACATCTTGAACTGGATGTCCTGTAGAGATGTTAAAATGAACATGTTCAAAACTGAGTTCCTTATTTTTATCCCAAGTGCTCCCTTCTTCCTAACTTCCCTATCATTGCCAAGGGCACTACTAGATACCCAGTCAAATATGCTCACAACATATTTATTATTCTTGAATTCTCTCTCTGTCTCTCTCTGTCTCTGTCTCTCTCTCTCTCTGTCTCTCTCTCTGTCTCTCTCTCTCTCTCTCTCTCTCTCTCACCTCTCAATATCCATGCAGTCATCAAATCTTATCAATTCTACATTTAAAATATCTCTCATATATGCCTCCTCCTCTCCTTTAACACTGTCATCACTTTGGTTCAAGCTCTCATCACTTCACACAGAGACTATTGCAATAATCTTTTGGATGATCCCCCTGTCTGAACACTTTCTACTCCACTCTATCTTCTGTTGAAACATCAAAGTCATCTTCCTAAAGCATAAGTTTGAGCATGTTTCCTTCCTATTTAATAAACTCTAGTGTTTTCCTATTACCATTAGGATCAAAAAATGAAATCTTGTTTGTCTTTTAAAGTCCTTCATGACTTGGCCTCTTTGCACCTTTCCAGTTCTCTTATATTTTATTCCCTTCCATGTACTTGATAGTCCAGTGACCCTGGCTAACTTGCTCTTCCTCAAACAAGACATTCTACCCTCTGAGTCAAGGCATTTTCACTGACTGCATTCCTTGAATTATCTCCCTCTTCATCTATGTCCACATCTATAACTTCCTTGAAGTCCTATCTAAAAGTCTACCATCTACAATAAACCTCTCTCTATCATCCTTATACTACAGCCTTCCCTCTGAGATTATCTTGTCCAATTTACCCTGTATATCATGTTTGCACATAATTGTTTGCATGTTGTCTCCCTCACTAGACTGTGCTTGGTTTGTAGCCCCATCACTTAGCATCTGTCACATAACAGGTACACAATAAAGGCTTATCAACTTGACTAGAGAAGAGAAGATTAGGAAGGACATGATGGCTATCTTCAGTTCTTTGAACTGAAGGTAGAACAAAAAAGAACCATTTCAGATAAGTATAAGAAAAATCTCCTTAGTAAGTAGAGCTACCCAAAGGTAGAAGAGGATGTCTCCAGAGGTAGCTTGTATTCTAAAATATGAATTATGTACAGCCTACAAGACCACAGAATCATAGATTGCTGTGATTGGGTCAGAACAGTTTTATTGCTCTGCAAATCAAAAAGGAATATTTCAAATTAAGCCACTCTTAGTTAAACAAGAAGCAACCTAAAGAAAGCCCATCTTTACTCTTCAAATAGATAGACAGCTCCTGATGTCTAAATTTTTCAATCTGAAAAAGTATAGAATTCATTGGTATCCCTTTCTTTTCTATGCTAGGAATATGTTGCATTATGTCCTCTCTCCTATACAAGTTTGACCATGGAAACACTCATTTCTTTTCGGCATACACAAGTTAGCTAATTCTATGCATGATAATTATAGAGTCATTGGGAATTTTCCCCAAAGACCAAAAGAGTTTATTGTTGAAAGAGGAGAGTAATACTCCTTGGTGTCCTGTGTAGACTCTGCTCTTTGAGGTCCTAGTAAGGGAGTGACCTTTATTTCTCTTAATTTCTCTTAATACCTTTATGGATCATAGTTAATATTTAGCCCCAGATTTGCCAATTCTTGCAACATGACCTTTTCATGGTATTCAAAGGGTATCATAGACTTGTGATCAATAATATTGGGGTTATCCCCTATAAGAGAGGAAAAGAATGGAGTCTTCAGGGAAACACTGCTACCAAATTCATTGGGTTTTTTTCCTTCACTCTTCCTCACTGTTTCTACATATCCACATGGTTCCAATGCAGTACTTAGATGGGCCACATGGAATCATTAGTATTGCTTCAGTACAGCTTTAGAGAATATTCCAGTAAGTAGCCTGCCAATTCTATTGGGAGTTCTTCTAATTCTGGAAACTTCTTATTCTATGTTTGAAGTTAAAATAACAGGAGAATATGGTTGCAAAATAACATTTAGATATAGGGGTTAATGTATGAAATACAAATTTCATACTTTTTTATATTAAATCTGTGCTCTTTATATTCACCTGCTACCAAATTGGTACATTGGCAGAATTGGTAAATTCTACATGCCTCTGGTATCTTTAACTTTAGATCACTTCATTATCAACAAAAATATTTTGTTTGAGAGTAGCTTTAAATGTTTCACCCATGGAAAGGGAGATGTTTTTGTAGTTTAATGAGATTCATCTTAAGAGACAATTGAAAAGAGCTCAATTGTGACCTTGCCCAAATTACTTATTTCATAGAATGCAGACAAATTTGTTGGTTTAGCACCAGTTTAAACCCATCATGAAAAATAGTCCTTATGTATCATATGTATGTGTGTGTGTTTATGTCTGTGAATATCAAATGGTCCCATGGACACTGGTAGTATGCAAAAAGTCATAATATTATTCATAGTTTGTAAATTGTTATTTTTCTTGCCTATAGTCTTCCTTGCATGCCCCATACCACTGACCTTATGATTTGTAAACATTATTTGCACACACACACACACACACACACACACACACACATATTACTTTAGCAATTCATTGTGAAGTTTTTTTTTTTATTTTTGGAATGGTAAGATTTTATTTTCACATGGGAAGATAATTCCACTGATGACTATTTGTATGCTTTGGATTGCTTCTTCCAACTGTAGTAGCATGGAATAGTAAAATAAGCAGTGGATTTAGAGTCAGTGAACCTACATTCAAATCCCAGCTCTACTACATACTACATTATCTCAGAAAATGTGCTTTACCTTTCTAGGCTTCAATTTCTCCATCTTTAAATGGGAGATTAGACAAGATAACCTCGAATTTCCCTTCCTGTTTGAAATATATGAACCTGAAATCTTGAATTTGTGTTGATCCAACCATACTTTCACTCTTGGTTGCATTTCTCACCAAAAGAACAAATTTACAGGACAAATACTAGGGATACAGTCTCTACCAAAGTTACAGATAAAAGCTAGTACTGATAACATTAATAATATACAATAGATTACTTCAAAAATGAAGATATAGATGATTCAATGAGACACAGAAAGACATACAAGCTGTAGTAGAGTGAAGTAAACAGAATTCAAAGGACAATTTATAATATAAAATCTATATTTTATGAACAATTTTGAGGACTTTTATATGAAGAATGAAATGAGTAGAACCAGGAGAACAATTTATAGAAAAGCAACAACATTGTAAAAAAAAAACTTTGAAATTTTAAAGAACTAAGATAATACAATGACAGTTCATGATTTCAGAGGACTGATGATAGAATATGCTACCCATTATAGAGATGATAGATTTAGGGTGAAGGATAAGATTATGTATTTTTATATCCAAACTTAATTTTTTGTTTGATTATAAATATTTCTTATAAGATATACTTTTTTTAAAATGGTACAAGGAGTAAGAGAGAGAGAGAGATCATAGATTTCTGTTAAGTTTTTTAAAAGAGAAGCAAGTTTTGTTACACATGTCAATTATACTTTCAGATGAGATCACTATATTATTAGTTTTTCTTTGTGATATCAGACATCTCACAAAGCTAGAACCCAGAAATGCTTATAATATAAAAACAAAACATCAATAATAACTATATGTTTCATTTCTATAGCATTTTAAGGTTTACAAAGTTGTTTCCTCTAAAATCCCTATGAGGCAGGTGGAGTAACTCATATACATATTACACCTAACCATAGCTTTGGTCTCAATACTATTATTTAATTGACTGAAAAAAAAAATCAACCTATCCCTTAAACAATTTTGGACTGTTTTTTTGTTTGTTTTTCTTCCTCACATGAAATGATTTCATAATCACCGTGGTTCAGTGCAACCACCTCAGCCTAGTATTCTTTTGTGAATATATCAAAAGATGCTTGTAGAAAAATGTGATGGCTGTCCTTCCACAGTGGTTATTTCTAAAGATTAGGGATGAATCTTTAAATTTCCTTTAATAATCTTTGTCATTATTATGCACAAATGTATTTAAATGCATTTGAAACTATTGAGATTTTTCAGACTATATGACCTCTTAGGGTAATGAGTTCCATGTTTACTATTCACTGCCTATGTCCTTGGGAGGATACAGTAAAATATTATGCTTTCATCCTCAACTACATAATTTCCTTTCTTAGAATTCAGAGCAGGATCTTTTTTTTTTGCTCTCTTGTGTATTCTATTCAGTTCAAGAATTTAACATGACCACATGAACAGATCTCTAGGTCATGTAACAGCTGCCTATTTATTAACAGTGGCAGTTACATTGGCTGCTGATATATAGCAACAGTAGAATACATGGATTACAATTAACCTAAACTACCCTTTATATTCAACTGGTCATGTCTGTGAACTGGAAACTTCTTTCAATGCCATGCAAGGGAAATCTACTGCACTAATAGCTTACAGCAGCTCCTTTCTGAATAGATGGAAAGATTTCTAAAGTGTTTATAGACTCCTAGCAAATATCTGCTCCTGATCTTAATCCCTAGTTTAAATATTTGAATTAATCTAACCACTCAACTTTTGATTATCCACATGAGGCTTATTTAGCATATATATTGTCCATGCAATATTTTTAATACAGTCTGATTTATTTTCCTGCTACTCATCATCTATGATTCCTTGTTCCAACTGAAATCAGTGTGAACTTGAGAAATGTAACTATTTTAATATTTCAAGAATCCATGATTTCAGATTATATCTTTCCAACATCTCTCATGTCTGCCCCATTTCCACCATTCCCACCTTGGTTCTAGCCTTATCTATCTCTTTTATGGACCATTCTAAGATCTGCCTTACTAGTCTCTTAGTGTGTGGTCTTTCTGTTCACCCTGTGTGCAGATGCCAAAAAATAATCTTCCTAAAGCACTTGCCTCTACATGCCCATTCCCTTTTCAAAAAAAAAATGGTGATTCCCTCTTGGGTACCTCTAGCATAAAAGCAAATTCCTCTGCTAAAAATCTTTTCAATTTAGTTATGTCCTTCATTTCTAGATTTATTTCATAGAATATTCCTAACATTATTATGCACACAAACAACCCTTCACTTCTCATGCTACCTTCCATTTTCAATATTATTTTATATCTGTGATTTCATCAGTGTAATCATCCCCTTCAAAAACACAATTTGCCACACTACATGTTTTCTCATGCTGGGCAATATATAGAGGTTCTACCCAATGTACTTCATTTTTTTTTCAACTTGGAAGGAGATTTTATTTATTTTTATTTCATTAAACATTTCCCAATTACATGTAAAATTTTTATGAATCACTTTTTTTATATTGGCTTCCAAATTTTTTCCCTCCTTCCTGCCCTTCTACCATTCTTTTTAGCATGATATTTTCAGCCATGTTGTCAAATGCTTTCAATGAGGATGACCATGGCATCAAAGTCACCTACCACACTGATGGTAAATTCTTCACCTGAAAAGGCTATAAGCCAAGACCAAAGAGGAGGGAGTGTTGGTGCATGATTTTCTGTTTGCAGATGATTGTGCATTCAAAGCAGCTTCTGAAGCTGAGATGCAACAAAAAATGGATCAATTCTCTGCTGCTTGATCTAACAATTAACATCAAGAAAACACAGGTGCTCCATCAGCCAGCACCACACCATCCATATATGGAACTATCATTTACAGCAAATGGAGAAGTCTTGAAGGTTGCTTGTAAATTCACTAGTACTTTCCAGGGATGTACACATTGATGATGAGGTTGCCATGCATTGCCAGAGCTAGCTCAGTGTTTGGGTAGAGCTCCAAAGGAAAGTGTGGGAGAGAAGAGGTATTAGACTGACTACCAGACTGAAGGTCTATAAAGCCATTGTTCTGACCTCATTGTTGTATGCCTATGAAAGCTGGACAGTATACCAGTACCATGCCAGGAAACTAAATTACTTCCATTTGAATTGTCTTAGGAAGATTCTGAAGATCACCTGGTAGGATAAGATACCATATACTGAAGTTCTTTATTGAACTAAACTGCCAAGCATTCAAATTCTGCTTCAGAGTGCAACTCCGATGGGCTGGCCACATTGTTCTAATGCAAAACATGCTTGCCAAAAAGACTATTTTATGGAGAATTCACACAGGGCAACATGGTGCTCAGATGAAGCAATACAAGGTCTCTCTTAAGAATTTTGGAATTGATTGTATGACATGGGAGACACTGGCACAGGACCGCTCAGCATGGTGTGCCCACGTCAGAGAAGGTGCTGTGCTCTATGAGCAAAGTAGAATTGAAATAGCTCAAAGGAAATTCATGATGAACAAATTCAGAGAATCCACCCCAAATTTTCACATGGACTATTTGTGCCCAACCTGTGGAAGAGTATTCTGAGCTCATATTGTTCTGATCAGCCAGTCAGACACACTGAAACTTGACTCTAGCATAATGATGTCATTTTGGTCCTCTTTGAGAACAAGGGACATCAACCAACCCACCAGCAAGTAATCTGATTTTGATTATATGTGTGAGGTCAGGCAAAATATATTTCTATATTAGTTGTATTGCGAAAGAAAATACAAACAAAAAGTAAAATCAAAATTTTCTTTAAAAGCATGCTTCAATCTGCATTCAATGTTTATCAATTCTTTCACTGAATGTGGATAGCATTTTTCATCACGGGTTCTTTGGAATTGTCTTGAATCTTTGTCTTGATCAGGGTAGCTAGGTCTTTCACCTAGGTTGATCACCTTTATAATATTGCTATCACTGTGTACAATGTTCTCCTGGTTCTGCTTACTTCACTTTGTATCAGTTCATATAAGTCTTCCCAGGTTTTTCTGAAACCATCCTGCCATAATTTCTTATAGCACAATAGTGTTTCATCATAATCATAGACAACAACTTGTTCAGCCACTCCCCATTGATGCACATCCCCTCAATTTTCAATTCTTTGCCACCACAAAAAAAATAGCTGCTGTCAGTATTTTTGTATAAATAGGTTCTTTTCCCTTTTCTTTGATCTCTTTGGGGTACAGACTTACTATTGTTATTGCTGAGTCAAAGGGTAAGCAGTTTTATAGGCTTTAGGACATAGTTCCAGATTGTTCTCCAGAATGATTGAACTAGTTTACAACTCTACCAAGAGTACATTAGCATCTTAATTTTTTCACATTTCCTTCCAGCATTTGTCATTTTTCTTGTCTGTCTAGTTAGCCAATCTGATAGGTGTGAGGTGATATCTCAAGTCATTTTGATTTGTTTTTCTCTAATTGTTAGTGATTTAGAACATTTTTAATGGGACAATTTACAGCTTTGATTTCTTCTTCTTAAAACTACCTGTTCATATCCTTTGACCATTTATCAACTTTGGAATTGTTCTTATATTAATAAATTTGGGTCAGTTATATCAACCGGACCAGAACTGGCTGCTAACCTGGGAATGGCTGGAGCTGAACAGAGAAGCCAGAGAAGCAAGTGTGTTGGAAATTAAACAGAAGTTTAATTAATTTCAGAGTGAGGACAACACTTGGAAGCAGAAGCCCTGCTCCTCCCCCCAGAAGGAGGGCTTAACATGCTGGGGCAAAGGCAGGTCTTATATACATAAAAAAAACACAAGTGGACTGGACAATGACACAATCATCATTCTTAGTAGGTCCCACAGCAAGCTCATGCATGGACAATGCAAGCACTCTTGCGTACCTTGGGAACAGTTCTAAAGTTGATTGTCTCAAGTCTTAAGGGTTATTGAGCCTTGTGATTATTCAGTGGGGTATAGGAATAGAGTTAGAGTGGTAGAAACAAGAGTATAGTACCTGGTTTGGTTCACTTGGCTATTACAAGAAACTGGGATTATGAGCATATCTAGAGATATGATGGATTGCTTTAGGCTGTAGCACATTGGCTCTCAGGTCCCTATGAAATAGAGGGAGCCCCAACAAATCTAAACACTTATTGATTAATATGAAAATCATAAATCCCTCAGTAAACACCTGGTGCAAAGCAATACACTTTGCCAGAAGGTGAGATCATCCAAAGTGCAAAGGATTGTGGTTATGCCAGTCTCAGGCCATAACCTGCTCACTAGGCCTTAACTCTGGAAAACAAGGTGTCTCCAAACAAAGAGAGAAAGAGAGAGAAAGAGAGAGAGAGAGAGAGAGAGAGAGAGAGAGAGAGAGAGAGAGAGATGAAAGGAGATGAGAAATAAGACCTTTATCAGAGAAACTTGCTATATTTTTCTTTCCAGTGTCCTGTTTTCCTTCTAATTTGGTTGCATTACTTTTCTTTGTATGAAAGCTTTTTTTAAATTTTTACATAATCAAAATTATCTATTTTATTTCCTTTAATCCCTTCTATCTCTTCTTTGGACTTTTCCATTGCCTATAGATCTAATAGGCTTTTCCATTGCTCCCTTAATTTATGTATGTTATCACCCTTTATGTCTAAATTATTTATTCCTTTTGACCTTATCTTGCCATAAGGTGTGAGATGTTGGTCTAAGACTAGTTTCTGTCAAACTGCTTTCCAATTTTCCCAGCAATTTTTTCAACTGGTGAGTTCTTACCCCCAAAATTTGGATCTTTGAGTTTCTCAAATACCAGATTACTATACTATGTATTGTGTACCGAATCAATATCACTGACCCACCACTCTATTTCTTAGTCAGTACTACTAGATTATTTGGTTGATTACCATTTTATAATATAGTTTGAAATCTGGAACTGCTAGACCACCATCCTTAATATTTTTTTCTTTGATTCCCTTGATTTTCTTGACCATTTTTTTCTTCCAGATGAAATCTGTTACTATTTTTTCTAGCTTTATAAAATAATACTTTGCTACTATGTCATTGAAGAAGTCAATTATGTCAGGTAGAATTGTCACTTTTTATTATATTGGCTTGGCCTACTCATGAGCAATTAATATTCCTCCAATTGGTTAGATCTGTCTTTATTTGCGGGAAAAGTATTTTAAATTGTGTTCATATAATCCCTGGGTTTGTCTTGGCAGGTAAACCCCCAAGCATTTTATGCTGTCTGCAGGTATTTTAAATGGAATTTCTCATTCTATTTCTTACTGCTGCATTCTGTTGGTAGTATATAAAAATGTTGATGATTTATGTGGGTTTATTTTATATCCTGCAAATTTGTTGAAGTTGTTAATTGTTTCAGCTAGATTTTTAGTTGATTCTCTAGGGCTCTCTAAATATATTGTTATATCATTTGCAAAGAGTGATAGTGTTGTTTCCTCATTGCCATTTTTACTTCTTCAATTTCTTTCTCTTCTCTTATTCCTATAAGTAGTATTTCTAGTACAACATTGAATAAGAATTATGATAATGCACAACATTGTTTCACTCCTGATTTTATTGAGAAGGCTGTAAGTTTATTCCCCTTATAGAAATACTTGCTTTAGGTTTTAGATAGATACTACTTACCATTTTAAGAGAGGCTTCATTGATTCCTAGGTTCTCTAATGTTTTTAGTAGGAATGGGTATTGTATTGTTTCAAAGGCTTTTTCTGCATCTATTGATGTGACTATATGAATTTTGTTGTTTTTGTTATTGATATGATCAATTTTGCTGATAATTTTCTTAATATTGAATCAGATTTGCATTCCTGGTATAAATCCCACCATAGTGTATGATTTTTGCGATATATTGCTATAATCTCCTTGCTAGTATTTTATTTTAAAATTTTACATTAATATTCATTAAGGAAATTGGTTTATAGTTTTCTTTATGTTTTTTTCTCTACCTAATTTAGGTATCAAAACCATATTTATGTCATGCATGTCATAAAAGGAATTTGGTAGTACTTAACCTATTTTTTAAAATAGGTTATACAGTATTGGGATGCATTGTTCCTTAAATGTCAGGCAGAATTGATTTGTGAATGCATTTGGTCCTGTGGATTTTTTTCTTTGGGAGCTCATTGATGATTTGTTCAATTTCTTTTTCTGAGATAGGTTTATTTAAGCATTCTATTGCAACTTTTGTTAATCTGGGCAGCATATATTTTTATAAACATTCATCCATTTTACTTAGATTTTAAGTTTTACTGGCATATAATTGGACAAAATAACTCTTAATAATTGTTTTAATTTCATCTTCATTCATAGTGCATTCAGCCTTTTCATTTTATACTAATAATTTTATAATAGTAATTTGGCTGACTTCTGAGTTTGTGTCTTGATCTTCCCTGTCATGATAGTAGCTTCTTATGGTCAGGTTCTTTTTATTGTTGTCATTTTCTGCGCATTTTTCTATCCTATTTCTTGATTTGGAACTTCATGTTAATTTTGGCCTTTGTTCTCAGTGGGGGGCTAGAGAAAGAGGGGCACTATCTCAAGCTTCATACTTTTTTGCATTGCTGTTTTCAGAGGTAGTTCTGGGGGTGGTGGTGGAAGTTTTTGGTGTTTCCAAAGTGGTGTGATCTAGGAAGAGGTGTGGTCATTGTTCTCTTGGTCTGTACTCTGGTCCTTACCTAGGAATGAACCTTTATCCTTGGGGTTGAAATTGATACTGCTCCTCAAGGTCCCTCCTCCTTTGGGATAGGAAACAACACTGTTCCTCCATGTCTCTGACAATTTGGGGCTAGAAGTGTTATTACCCCTTAGGGTTTCAGCTTCCTCTTGACTGAAAATGGTCCTCTCTACCCTTAAACTATGACCCAGAAGTGGGTATAAATTAGGTCTGCACAACATATGGCCCACAAGCCACCTGCAGCTCACCAGAGAATTTCAGGTGGCTTGTGAAAAATGTAGGGTTGCTACTGCTCACTCTCCTGTTTGTCATGTGACCTGCAGCAACCAACCATCATCAATCTGTCTCTAATCTAACCTATATGTGGCCCAAAGTTCAGTCTATTTTAGTTTTGGCCCCTATTTACTGCAAAGTTGTGCAGGTCTGATATAAACAATAGAATTGCCAAACAATTGCCTCTCAGGGTTTCCACTCCTTCTTGACTGAAAGTGATCTTCTCTGCCCTTGAATTACATCCCAGAAGTGGGTATAGTCAATGGGGTTGTTAAACAGCATCTGTTCCTGCAACCAGTGTTAGTAACCTATAATCCATTTCTAACCAATTACCAAGTTCTCTTACAACCTCTGGCATGAGAGCTCTTGAAACTGCTGCTGCATCTGTCACCACCACCTAGTCCTAGCACTGATGTTTAATTCATGTCACTCTGGTTCAGCCTCCTCCCCTGTGTCACAGATCTCTCTTTCCATCCTACTATGTTGTCTCAGTCAGGAAGAAGTCTCACTCATACCTTTTCCTGGCTTTATCACTCCAAAATTCAATTTGAGGTATTATTTTAAAATTGTTTGGAAGGGAATGTTGGGAGACATCTGTTGAGTGCTTCTCTACTCCACCATCTAACTGATACACTTAAGAGAGGTGCAAAACAAATAAGAATATTCACAGGAGATTCAAGAAGAAATGCCATTATTAACTGGATAATGAATGAGGTATTAGTGGGAGAGGTAGTTTTTGAGTTGTGCAGTTGTAAATAGTTAGGAACAGATAAATAGGTTGAGGTAGGACATTGATGGTGGAAGTGGCGTGTGTGTGTGTGTGTGTGTGTGTGTGTGTAGGTGTGTGTGTATGTGTGTTCAGGGATGATTAATATGATACAAGGCTAGAAAAGTAGGATACTCCAGATTGTGGAGGGCTGTGAATTACAAGAAAGGAAGTATGAATTTTACTTGGTAGACAATAGTGCCACTGATGATCTTTCATCAGAAAATATCTCATCAATGCACAGAAATATTATAGCAATGTTATAAAAATGGAATGGGTGGGGGGAGAATAGAGGTAGATGCAGAACTGTCTTTCAGTAATGAAAGCAGAAATACAAAAGAGGTTAGAGATGAGAAAAATGTTGTAGAAGAAGCTCTAAAAACACTTGGTAATTGATATGAGAGATGAGAGAGAAGGAAGAGTCAAAGATGACCCCAAGGTAAGGAACATGGGAGACAAAGCAAATAGTCATGCTAGAGAAATCGTAAAGTCAAGAAGCAGAGCAAGTTTAGGGAAGAAGTGGATGAGATGAGGAGATGAGTCAGTCCCAATACTTACAAGAATGCTTCTTTTCAGCAAATAGAGAAGATTCTTCTTAGTTTTAAGGATTTGCCCTTCTAGTGAATGAGAAATGATATCCTGCAAGTACAAGTCAGACAATGAACTTTTTCAGAACACATTACTATACCATTCCTCTCTGTTACTTCTCTTTTTTTTTTCACCTCAAGAACAGGAAAACTTATAAACCCTTCGTTATTTTCATATTATAAATTTATAGTTGAGGAAACTAAGACAGAGATTAAATGACCAGTGCTCTATCTATCATGAAAGCTAGCTGCTTCTAGATTGATACTTTCTATTTCCTGGAACTATCTGAGGATATCAGGAAATTGTATCACAGCTGGTGTTTGATTGGAGAAGATCAAGAGACTAGCTTAGTAGTGGTGAAGGAAGTCATTTGGGAAACCCATTAATATCTATGCTGAATCAGTGTTCTAGTATGATAGAGTACGTAAAAGTGAGTAGCAAACTTCATAAAAATAGCCACATGAAAGTTATTATAATACTAATATCTAGCATTTACATAGTGCTTTAAGTTTTAAAAAGGACTTTAAAAATACTGTCTCATCTTATTCCCACAACAACCCTGGGAGGTAGGTGCTATTATCATCCCTATTTTAAAGATGAGGAAACTGAGGCAAAAAGAGTTCAAATAACTTTCCCTTGATCACACAGGTAATAACTGTCTGAGGCTGAATTTAAACTTTGGTCTTCTTGATTCCAGGTCCAGAGTTCTAGATAGCTACATGTCTCTAGAGTTATAAAGAGAATGAGGTCACAAGAAAGAACAAATGCTTAGCAACATAGGAGAGCCAACAGAATGTATGACTCTATAGTTGTTGTTCATCCTTCATTTTCAAAGAGGACCAATGACATCAGAGGGTGTTGGCTTGACTCATGCATGAATTGGATTTAAGTGAGGCAAAGTTTCACAAAGATGTCAGCCTCACTCTCTCTTTCAGAGTCATTGAAGGCCAGTGGCAAGACAAAAATCAAGATGACTGGCAATGACCAGATGTGCAGTAAATGACCATGGCATCTTTGATGTCTGACCAAATTCTAAGCACTCTACAGCACCTGCTTCAGCCACTTTCATGGATATTGAAATAAATTATTCTCACCTGCCCATTCCACTGGGGAAGTCTTTATATGCTCAATGAAGGCACACCCCAACTAAAGAAGTTGAGATTTTGATTGAAGAAAACTTTTTCAATATGTTCAGTGATGAAAAAAAAGGAGATAGATGGATACCAGAGGAGGTAGAAGAATGAAGAAAAAGAAACAGTTTTTTAAAGGATTGAGGAGACTTTAAGGACCCAGTGAAAAGGGAAAGATTAAAGAGGTAGAAAAGACATCTAAACCAAGGCTTAAGAAAAAGCAGAAAGGAATGGGATAAAGCACAAAAGTAGAGAGGTATTAGTGTTGGTGAGGAATAGAGATATTTCTTTAATGAGAAGAAAGAAACAGAAAATGATACTGAGAGGTTTCTTCTCAATGAAGTTAGAAATTAGATTCTAGACTTTAAATGTAAGTGTGGGAGATACAGAGGCAGTTAGGGATAAGAATAGAGATAAAGATAGGATAAATACTTGAGAGGGATGAGATAAGAAGTTGATAAGGGCTGTTGTTTTTATTATTTTTTAAAAAAGATTATTCATCAATGGGCCAAGGCCCAGCTAAAGTTTTATGTCTCTTTATATGCTTGAATTCTTCTCTGAAATCCTGAAAGTCTTCAATTAGACTCTGTAGCAAGCCTACTGAAGCCTCTTGATTTGGTATTTCTTGGCCTCTGGATCAGATAGCTGAACACTAAATCCTACTTAGGAAAAGCCAAACCAAATCCTTCTTATGTAAGATTGTGTATGACTGAGGTTTGCTTGTTTGTTTGTTTATTTTCCCAGGAAATTAACCCCCCTTACATAGAAGCTATTTTGACAGATTTTCAAATTTGCGTTATGGTAATATTTCCCTAAGATAATCAACATATGTTTTGATCTCATGTATGTTTTGTAACATATACTGTTTTCTGTTTTTCTTAATAGATCTATGTGCTGTGGTTGTGCTTGCTTAATCTCTTTTGGTTCTAGGTAACTAGTTTTCTGGTAAAGGCCAAGCATTTGATGATAAGACCTTTCAGATGTAGACTATGGTGAATTTTTTTTTTGAGATAAAGTTTCCCCATTTAGCTGGGGTTAGAAGTAGAATGTCCCTTCAGGGGTAATCTCACTGCTTTGACTTTTTTCTGAATTGATCCCTCCTTAGGTAGTCTGGAGCTCACCCTCTTCTTCCTTTTCTGGGGTGGGGGTGGCTGCTCTTATTAGTGCTGGACTTAGAAAAGACACATGATCTGCTTTAACCTTTTGCAGATAAGAATTTGCCTGGCTCAAGGCATTCACCAGCTTCAGCCTTTCCCAGTAGCAGGAATTACAGGCTCATGCCACTACACTGGGCCTGACTGCCTTTATAATATAAAAATTGTTATGAGACCCTACCTTATCCCTCTAAGGATGTGTTACAGAATCCTTGACTAATACAAGAAACTCCTCAATGTGGATCTCATGAAACATGTATTGAAAGTTTTTAGGTCAGCAATTGTGGACAAATGAGTTACCAGGTTTGTATTTGCTTAGGAGATAATCCTAGAAATTTGATGGTCTTTTCTATTTATGCATTTTTTCCCAAGAGGGAAAAAGTTTTTTTGAGTTGCACTCATACAAAAGATCATCAAATTTCCATTTTTGTTTTGAGTTTTCTATAGTTTACAATTTATTTTCAGAAGACATTTCTTGTGTGAGAATTAGTCAGAGTAAGAGTTAAGTTTGATTGCTTGAATGAGTCTGATTTGGCAGGTCAATAAATTCGATTAGAATTCTGGCAGGAAGAACAGAGATCTTTTATAAAATTCCTAACACAGATGTTTCATTAAAATGTATCTTGAGAAGTCATGTTTAGTATTTGGCCACAGGGAGAAACAATGAAATAAAAATTACCTTAAAGAATCTAATTTGGGAAAAATAATTGTTTTCAAGCTCTTTAAACTCAAGTATTAATAATATAGTTGTCTTAACATAGGATTGATTATCAGATAGACTTGATTACCTGAAATGACCTGTCATTTCAGTCAACCCAGTCATTTTAGTTAAAAGTAGAGGGGTATTAGTGTTGGTGAGCAGTATAGAGACTTGTTTAATTGGCCAAGGATATAATAGAAAGTGATATTGAGAAGTTTCCTTTCAGTGAAGTTAGAAATAAGATCACATACTTTAAATGTAAGTGTAGGCATTGCCTCAAGAGAATGGTCAATTTAGTAGAAACAAAACAAAACTAAAATCCTGGCATCTCTCTACAGATGCAGCTTAAGTACAAATTTCAATTTAAAATATCTAAAACATGGATAATTATAAAGTTCATCCTTATCTGTCTAGTTTTATTTTTGTAAGAGACTGTGAAGTTTACTTAGGAATTGTATAGATTAAAAGGAAAATAACTCCCCTTAGAGGACTTTGCTGTTTTATTATTTACTATCTTAGATTGGGAAACATTTCTTCAAAAGAATAATAAGTACATAGCAAAACAAAAAGACACAATTAAGGGAAAAAAACAGAACTTTTGAATGTTTTCTAAGTATGCTACTCAGTGCTATAAGTAAGATAGCTGTAATAGTATGTTGACTGCTACACACACACACAATACATATGTGTATTATATATTTTTATATATATAATAAATGCTATTTTCCTTCATATTAAGAAAACCTTTATCAATTTTTTAATTTTGCTCACCCCAAAATGCAAAAAGCTCATGGAATAATTGTTATTTCTATGATTATAATGTGGGATATTTAAGGAATGTCAATTCATGTTTCAAAAGATACTTTTAGAATTAGAGACCAGCAGCTTCCATCTTCCCCAGAAAAAACTTCATGAAATTGTCTTCATGGGAGTGAACTTCAAATTGTGTGAATGAAGACATCACAAAAAAATGACATCTAAAGATTCAAAGCTTGGTTTTCTGGAAAGGCCCACTCTAAAATTAAGTTGAACTATCCTCATGCTAGCTCATTATTATTTAGGATTTAAAAAGACTACAAGAACTCATGATAAGAGAGGTTTTTTTTTTAATATTAGATTTAGGAAAGAGGGCCATCCATTCTGCCCCTCTGCCACTCATCAAAGAGGAGAGACCAATTTTCCTTTTCTTTGATATTTATAATACATCTACATGTTTTAGTAAGGAGGTCATTCAATATATACAATTCTGGCATTTTCCAAGTCAGATAAAAAATTAATTTTTCAGAGTTAAAGGAACCAGAAAGGTCATTGAGTCTAATGCTCTCATTTTTTCCATAGGTCTGACCATGTCCCTTCTCCTCCCTTATTCGATAAACTCCAGTGGCTCCTTATTACTCCAGGGTAAAATAGAAAATCCTGTATCTGACTTTTAAAGTCCTTCACAACCTAACCCTTTCCTACCTTTCCAATCTTCCTATACTTTATTCACCTTCACACATGGTACAACACAGTGATTGTGACCTCCTTGCTATTTTGCACACAACACTTCATCTCCCAACTCCATGCATTTTTACTGTCTCTCATGACTCTCATGCTAGCCTTTGATCTCTTGACTTCCTTGGTTTCCCTAGCTGAAGACTTGAAGAAATTCACTTCTCAGACTCAGAGGCATTGCAGGTAAATGCTTATCAACAGGCTCTCTAGAAAGATAAAAGTAACTAGGACATACTTTTAAGTTTGATCTGTACTCTTAACATTTTCTCCATAATTTTCTTAAGTCTAGATCATCAACAACATGATAAATCAAGGCTCAATTTTAGTGTTGGCTGATTTCTGAGGCATAAATCCTCATGCTGAAAACTGAACAATTGCCTCTTTAAGCTATGGGAGCTGCCTCCAATTCACTATTCTCAGCTAAAATCATACCTTCTGCAAGAAGGCTCTCCCTATCCTCCTTCATGCCAATGACTTTCCTTTAAGATTATTTCCAATTTAACCTGTATGTAACTCGTATGTACAGTTGTTTTTCCATCATCTCCCAAACTAGATTGCTAGTTTTTTTTAAGAGCAGTGATTTATTTTTGCCTTTATGTCCCCAGTATTTAGCACAGTGCTAGACACATAGTAAGCACTTAATAAATCCATGTTGACTGATTGAGATAAAGAAAATGAGACCCAGATTAGTTTGAGTTGTCACTTTTCCATTTATTAGCTTTGTGACCTTTGGCAAGTCCTTTAATTTCCTATATTCTCTGTAAAAGGAGCATAATATTTGTATCACCTGTGTCAAAGGGTTGTTGTTAGATAATTAAATAAGGTATGTAAAGCATTTTGTAAATTTTAAAGCTCTCTGTAAATGTTAACTATTATTGCATACATTATTTCTTTGGATCCTCCCAACAATTCTGTGAGTTAGTTGCTATTATTTGCATTTTAAAAATGAAGACACTAAAGTTTAGAAAGATAAATGACTTTTCCTGGGTCACACAGCTAGTAATTTTTTGAGACAGCTTTCAAACTCAGATCTTCTTCACCTTGAGTCAAGCATTTATCCACTAAGTGCTTTGACTCAAAATGCAAATTGTCATTGTTATTAAATATAACTTCCTTAAATAATATATAATAACTCATATTTACAGAGTACATTAGGGTCATACACTTTCCTCTCAACAGCTCTTAAGTTGTTAGTATAAGAAATTTTAGGGGCAGCTAGGTGGCACGGTGGATAGAGCACCAACCCTGGAATCAGGAGGACCTGAGTTCAAATCCAGCTTCAGTCGCATACTAGCTGTATGACCTTGGACAAGTTGTTTAACCCCAATTGTCTTAAAAACAGTATTTTGTCCCATTTTAGAGAGGAGGAAATGAGTCTCAGACAGGTTGTTACTTGTCCAAGTTCACATATCTATTAAGTGACAGTGATGTGACTCAAACCCAGTTCTTCTGATATCTGAATCTGGTGTCCTTTGCACTACTCCTCACTGGATTTTTTAGTACTGTGATGGATAAATACCTCCATCATGCAGGGAAATAGCAATTTGGATCTTTGCTAAATATAAGACATGGTGGAGGGGCAAAACAATTTGGCTAAGATCATACAGTGCATGTCAAAGTCACAAATAAAAATATTTCTTGACATTTACTGGATCACACAAGGACCAGTCTCCTGCATTTTAAATGTTTTCATTATCTACTATGGCAGCTACAGTGGAAGTAAGAATGTGGCTATAAATAAAAGATGGTCACAACACTGAATCTTCAAAACTCAGTTTGCCTTGAAGTTTGAGGCAAGCTGGTTGGTTCTTACTGCATGTGCTGAATTCATACTGTAGGTAAACCAGTAATTAGCCCATTGTTAGACTGGCTTAACGATCACTGTGAAGACTGTGCTGTTTAAAAATTCAACATGTTTAAATATTAAATGTTTGTATTTCTTGGCCTTTTGATATGAAGAGTTCCATCACTAAGGGGAGGTTGAAAAATTGTCTGTAGAGTTCCTTTTAAGATAAATGTGAATATTTAATAATGGGGAACTCAATTTGTGTTGCCATACACCTATGATCATCTTAGTAGAGCCACTGCAGTATATTTATGGAAGGGAGATGTTTATCTTTTATGTTTTCCTAGAACAATACATTCTAAGTCTCTGGACAGGGATGATAGAGTGAAGGTTCTCCAAAAGAGTAAATATCTGACTCTTCACCTTAGCTGGAAGTTATTTCCTTTGTAGGGACTGAAATCTCTACTGAAAGTGCCCCAGTGTTGGCAAAAAGCCTTCCTCCCTAATTGTCTAAAGAACACTAAAGGGGAATGGAATCCCCACAGGATGGAAACGTTACTCACTAAAATGAGCTTTTATTTCCAGTAAGTGGCAATGTTGCTAGTAATTAGGAACATTAAGCAGTCAACAGAAGAAAAAAGCCAAGCAGAATGTTTATTGTTTTGAGCAGTGCACCAAGGAATTCTTTTATGTGAAGGGAATAATCACTGCCACTAATTCAGTGAAGTTACATTTCTCTTAAAGAGCCCTGGAGACAGCCAGAGAGAATATTATAATTTTCTTATGTGATGTTATAGGGACCTTTTATAAATCACTACCCTTATGCAAGTAGGTGTTACATTAACTAGAGCACCAGGCCTGCAGTTAGTAAGACCTGAGTTCAAATCCAGCCTCAGTTTCTTTCTAAGGAAGAACTTTCTAATGTAAATTAATAGTCACATAGGAGACCAAGACACTAGAATCATTATCCCTTTGCCAAGAGGTTAGTGATGGCCATCAAGTTCAGCTTAGAATATAAAATCTTTTGTGAAATCTCACAGAAAAAGCACGTAGGTGGCACAATGGGTAAGCATGCTGAACTTTCAGCCAGAAACACCAAATTTGAATCCTGCCTTATATGTTTGTTACCTATGTAATCCTGGACAAGTCACTTAACCTCTCTGTACCTCAGTTTCCTCATTTTTAAAGTAAGGATAATATGTAATTGATCCTACCTCATAAGGTTGTTTTGAGGATCTAATGAGATAAGATATTTCCAGAGCTTTGCAAACCTTTAAAGCATTATATAAATTCTAGCTATTATTGTTAGGAGCATCATGGATAGTTATAAGAAATATTAACTCATGAACCATAAAATACAAAACTCCTGGAACCTCCATTTTAAGGAAAGTTTCCACTCTATCCACTTTCATTCCTTCAGTCCTTTCTGGGCTTTGCTTCTGGATTCTTTCCCTACCATTATCCAGTAACCTTCTTGCCATTGAAAATCACTCCATTCCAACAGCCCTCTGGCACTGGAAGGCCATTCTGGTCCAGTGGCTCCTTTCTCTTATTGATTAGTTCCTCTTAGAATATCCATATTAAGGAAAGTGCCCAGACTAGTCATGTTAACTCATTCTTTTCTGGGATCCACCACTGGTTCTTTAGACTTCTTTCCCCAGCATCATCTAATAGCTTCCCTCATCCTGTGCTTTTTCTTTTATGTATTGTCTGCCCTCATTATGCTGTCTTCTAGAGGGAAAGGGTCATTTTTCTTTGTGCTTCTATTTGTATTTGCAGTGCTTAGCATATTGCCTGGTACATACAAAGTGCTGAATAAATGCTTGTTGACTTGACAAAAAGTAAAAAGCATTGAGAGGAAAAATAAGCATACAGAATGGTTGGTAAGATACCCAACTAAGCCAAATCAACCAAAAGATATTTAAGGAGAATAATGGATAGGTAAGAAAATGGAAAAGATATGTAAATGTTACTATCATGAATGAATGAAAACATTTATTTAGCACTAACTAGTATTTTCATCAATGCCATTTCCATGAATAAAATCATATATGTTTCTGATGTTGATCAATTTGACAGTGTCAAGGACTTTGGTGGTGAAAACTATCTTTTCTAAGTCTTCAGTAGCTGCACAGTAGCTGAGGGTTGGGGGGTGGGGTGCAATACCTCTAGTGGTGGCTGCCAGGATGCAAGTCCACAAGACTTACTTTCCTGGACCATGTCTGAGTAGAAAGGGCTGAAATGGAGAATGTATGGCCTAGAGGTACTGCTATTCATGGGGCTCTTGGGCTCAGGGTTCTGGACTTTTTTTCTCCTTTGTCTGAAGGAATGTGGTAGTTAAGATATCCATAGTGGTTTGATGCATGTGTCATAATACTTTCTCAGTCTTTCAAAGTGTGGAAAATCTTCTTCTACAAGGCTGACTTCCCTGACATGTCAGCAGCAATGATCCTCTAGAAAATGGGGCAAGACCTTGTAAAGAAGAGCTAGTAGTTTGGGATTCTGCTATTCCTGAAGGTATATAAATGTACATTATTGATCAAGGGAGATGCATTGTAGGGCAGAGCAGAGCCATCTGCCCTGATGGTGCCTTCCTTCTCCCCACTTAAAAGAGGAACTTTCCAATTTTTTCTCTGTAAATTACAATGACATCATCTCATTTGAACCCTAACATCACTGTCTCTAATATGCCATTCAAGGGAAATTTGATCTTTGGCTCAGTTGGACTAGAAGAGTGTACTTAAAGGAGGTTTGTGCTGGAGCTGGCATAATATGGAAGGCACTGAGAGATCAGCATTCCAGGTAGAAGAGAGAAATTGAAATACTTGACAAAAATATTAGAAGTTATTGCCATCATGCCTTCTTTAAAAAGCAATTGAAAACATATACTTACTCATTAATATGCCTTCCTTCTCCTTTCTAAAAAAAAATCACAATGAGAATATTCAACACTAGCACTGAGATTATAACTGATAATGGCTTGAGAAGGAACAAGCAATCATTCCCAATTCATATTTTATGTAAGACAACATCTTTTTAGTCAAATAAGTGGATATTAGGAGTAGACAATATGACTATGGATTGCCCTTGGGGAACTGTGAATTGCTTTTCATGATTCCAAGTTTCTCACTGAAATAAAAATCATTGATTTAAAATACCAGTGTTTGTTGGTGGAGTTGTGAAATGATCCAACCATTTTGGAGAGCAATTTGGAACTATGCCCAAAGGGCTACAAAAATGTGCATACCCTTTGACCCAGCAATAGCACTTCTAGGGCTATATCCCAAAGAGATCACACAAATGGGAAAAGGAGCTACATGTACAAAAATATTCATAGCAGTTCTTTTTTGTGGTGGCAAAGAATTAGAAATTGAGAGGATACCCATCAATTGGGGAATGGCTGATCAAGTTATGGTATATGAATGTGATGGAATACTATTGTGCTATAAGAAATGATGAACAGGCTGACTTCAGAAAAACCTGGAAAGACTTGTATGGTCTGATGCTGAGTGAAGTGAGCAGAACCAAGAGAATGTTGTACACAATAACAGCCACATTGTGTGATGACTAGTATTGATAAACATAACCCTTCCTGGCAATACAAGGATCTAAGACATCTCCAGAGGCCTTGTGATGGAAAATGCTATCCACATCCAAAGAAAGAACTATGGAAGTTGAATTGCTATTTTTTTTCTCTTCAGTTGAGTTTTGTTTCTTCTTTCTGATGGTTCCTCTTATTGGTTTTAATTTTTACTTCCAACATCACTAATGTGAAAATATGTTTAATGTGAATATAAATGTATAGCCTATATCAGATTTTGCACCATATTGGGGAGGGTGGTGGCGAGGAAGGGGGAGAAAAATTTTAAACTCAAAAGCATATGGAAGTGATTATTGATAAATCAAAATAAATTAATAAAAATTTTTTTTAAAATTTTAAAAAAGAAATTATTCCATTACAAAAGAATGGCACATATGTTTTCTTTGTAAAAGTAAATAAAGGAACTGGCAGGAAAAAATAAAATACCGATGTTCTTTGTCTATCACTATATGTCTATGATTAATATCATACCATGGTCTCCAAAGAATGAAAGTGATGGGTCACCCAAAGAACAAAATGGTGGTATATGAGTAAGTTGCAACATAGTAACAAAAATGAATTGCATAGGAAAATCAGAATAAAACATGTTGTAATAGAGATATATGACCAAGAAAGAAGGTGAGATGATCATATAGTGAGAGTGGAGGATATCCATTGTATAGGCTGAGTGACCATTTGTATCAACAAAATTTCAAGAGATCTAGAATAATGAACCCAGAAAGTTAGAAGAGCCCCCTATGAATGATTTATGAGATGACATGGACAGGATTTGGAAAGGGTGAGAATACATGAATGTGTTGCTACCTGCACCTTTGGAGGAAGTTAGCTGGAACCACTATAGAAGAGATACAGACAGACACACAAATACAGAGAGAGTGAGGTGGGGTGCAGTTCCGGATTTCCTAAATTTTTCAGGAGTATAGAATAATCTCCAACTTCTTCTCTGAGCTTTTACTTTAATGCTTTAGCAGCCTGTAGTATCATTGGTGGGAGCTAGATGGAAGAGTAGATAGAGTGCTGGACCTAATGTCAAGAAGTCTGGAGTTCAAATGTGGCCTCACATATTTACTACCTGTGTGACCCTGGGCAAGTCACTTAGCCCTGTGTGCTTCAGTTTCCTCATCTGTAAAAAGAACTGGAGAAGGAAGTGTCAAACCACTCTAGTATCTTTGCCAAGAAAACCCCAAATGTGATCCTGATGAGTTAGACACAACTGAAGTGACCAAACAACAGCAACAACAACATATTTAAAGCCTCTCCACTTTGATAAGATTTACACAGCTTGTGTTCTGCTGGTTTTCATGAATGCAGCACTATCCCTATACCATGATCAGGTATAATAATACAAAGGACCACACAAAAAAGGCAACATGTCTGGGAAGGTTAGTGCTTCCCACCCTCATCGTTCCATATCTGGGAGGAAAATAGGCAGAGTGAAAGAGTCTGGAGAAAGAGATGAAAACAATATAGGGTTAACAATAAAGAGTGATAGGCCCATAGTGGAATGAGGGGATGGGGAAAAGGGTGGGAGAAGAGGGAAAGAAATCCCTGACCAAGCCTTTTTGAAGGCTGTGTATCATCCATTTGCTTTCTGAGAAGCTGACAAGTTAACAGATGTCAAAAGCCAGAGATGGAATTATAGACCTAATCTATGTATATTTTCAAAGTCCATTGTGTTTAATGTAATGCATTACAGAGAAACCTGCTAGGAGAGCTGCAATGATGCAGGGTAATTTGCATCTAGCATTAAGAGTTGTTAAAAAAGCAGAGGAAATAGTCACAATCTGTAGAAATGCAGCCAAGGTATCTGAGACCAACCAAAGGCCTTTGGAGGGACAGAGGCAGTGGGACTAGAGAAGTGATGTATCAGTACTTTCTGGGCCACTGTAGTTTGACAATGGGCTTGTTCCAGACCTCATTCCAAATTCAAATTTTAAAAAAATGTTTTCATTAGCAATTTACACTTAGTAGGCACAAAATAGCATAACCTTGGAAGTACCTAGTCTTCTACAGAATCCCTATAAATAATTGATCACACAAATTACAATGAAGTTAACATTTGAGAGCTAAGTCAACACAATAATCAGATTCCAAGGGGAACTCACTTCAGACCTCTATAGGTTCCCATTGAAAGTTAAAGGACCTTAAGGGTAGATGATTTGCAAAGACTGAGCTGCCTTTTAGGAGGCATGACTTATAGAGGCTATAAATGCTAAAAGACTAATTTCTCCTATGGCTTAGGAGGTACATTAGTAATTGGGTTGACTTGATTATAGTAACTCTTGAAATGTTGCTGATAAGGTTAAGATAGGGCAGAAGTTTACAATCAAGGAGGTGGCTTTTATTCATTTTTTTTTCTAAAAAATGACAAAGGCATAGATGAAAGTAGCAATAGCAACAGTAATATTCATTCCTTTTCCCACTGTCACTTACATGAAGTATGACCTTGTGCATGCCACTTTACTTTTTTTTTTGCTTTGATTTTGTATTTTTAACAGGAAAATGACAGGATGGAAATTTGTGATCCCCAAATTCCCTTTCATCTCTAACATCTGTGGTTCTATAATACAAACTTCTAAACAGGTATATCTCATACAAACATTGAAAAACTGAAACCACTCAGTGGGTGCTGCAGACAGTGGCTTCAGGGATGGATTTATGAACCAACTCTTAACCCTGAAATTCTGCCAGGAGGTTTGTAATGGGTCTCAGCCCTGGTGCTAATTAGTTATATGATCTTTCTCAAGTTTCTTTGTTCCCCTGACATTCATTTTGCTTACCAGCAAAGTGAGGAGTTTGAACGAGATGATAATGTCCAATGATTCTATTTACACTGAGGTTTCATTGCTTTGCAACCTATTCATAGAACGTTCCTATAGTAGAGGAAACAACCACTTTTCCAAAGTAGTTCACAGATAGATAGATTTCATTATCTGGATATACAAATTTTGGCATATCAATAGGGGTAGTAGGTACTGGCTATCTTGCTATCTTGAGGCAGTAGAAACCAAGGTTGTGAAATGACTGCATTCTTCTGAAATCAGGCATTATCTCAGAGCTGAATAACTAGATGTGGCTATCACAATCAACTGAAAGGGTCCAGTGGCATCACTTACTATTATCTTTTTCCTAGCTTTCCTCTATCACTATAAAATTGTCACAAAACCTTAAAGCTAGAAGGGACTGTAGAAGCTCTCTAGTCCAAACCACAACAGAGTTAGAATGACTTCTAGGCCTTCACCAGCAACTGGCAATTTAGCCTTTGTATGAAGACCTTTAAGGAGCAGATGAGGGGAACCTCCCACAATAAACAGTGAGAATATTCCACTCTGGCATTTTACTTCTTAATAGCTCTGATTGTTAGGTAGATTTCCCTTATGTTGAACTAAAATCTAGCTCTCTGAAATTTCTAACCATTGCTCCCAATTCTGTACTCTGGGGCCAAGCAAAACAAGTATTTCAGTGCATAATTCTTTATCAACCCTTCATTTTTATTTTGAGATTTTCCCAACATAATTGACTCACATTTTTGCCCTCTGTCTATGTAGACTCTTTCTAACTTCCCTAGTAATGATAAAAATTTTATGAGCTGCATGTATCATCTTCCCATCTTGGAATGTTATCCTTATTAAGGGTATTTATTACAGGTTATCCTTATTAAGACCCTTATAATTTCTCCTTCATGTTTACCTTTTTATGCTTTTCTTGAGTTTTGTATTTCAATGTAATATTTTCTATTCAACTTTGGTCTTTTCATCAGAAATGCTTGCAGGTCTGATGTTTTGTTAAATATCCATCCCTCCCCCTCAAAAAAAGATAAAGAATTATACTTAGTATTGATGCGTAGCTTATTCTTGGTTGTAATCCTAACTCCTTTGCCTCCCAAAATATCATATTTCAAGCTTTACACATCTTTGATATGGAAGCTGCCAAATCTTTTGTTATTTTGACTGTGGCTCCATGACATTTGAATAAGTTCTTTTTGGCTGCTTATAACATTTTCTCCTTTTCCTGGGAGCTATGGAAGGAATTTGGCTATAATATTCCTGAGTATTTTCATTTTGGGATCTCTTTCAGAAGTTGATTGATGGATTCTTTCAATTTCAATTTTACCCCTTGGATTTAAGATATTGGGACAGTGTTCTTTATCATTCCTGTTTTATTTTTTATCATGGCTTCAGATAGTCCAATAAATCTTAAATGATCTCTTCTCCATATATCTTCTAAATTAGTTATTTTTCTGATGAGATATTTCACATTTTATTCTTTTCATTCTTTTTACTATGTTTTATTGTTTCTAGATGTTTCATGGAATCATTAGTTTCCACTTGCCCAATTCTAATTAATAAGGAATTATTTTCTTCAGTGAGCCTTTATACCTCTCTTTTTCCTCATTTTGCCTATTCTGCTTTTTAAGGGGTTCTTTTCTTCAATGAATTTTTGTGCCTCTTTTGCCATTCGGCCAATTCTGTTTTATAAGGTGTTATTTTCTTCATTATTTTCGTGTACCTCTTTTACCAACCAGTTAATTCTCTTTTCATATTTTTTTCTTGTATCACCCTCATTTTCCCCAAATTTTTCCTCTACTACTCTTATTTATTTCTTTAACTCTTTCAGGAATTTTTATTGGACTTGTGTCTGATTTACATTTTTTTCCTTTGAGGTTTTACTTATAGCTGTTTTTACACTATTGTCTTCTTTTGAATTTATGGTTTTATGATCAGATTCTCTTTTTGTTGTTTCCTAATTTTTCCAGAATATTTTATGACTTCAAACTTTATACTAAATTTGGGTTCTGCCTACCTTGGATGAGCATATAATAAATACTTGTTCCCTTTCCTCTATTCATTGACAAACCCTTTGAAATAAAATATTATACATCTGATACCTACCCATCTTCATCCCATTGTAATCTTGCTTCTAACCTCACTACTCCAATCAAATTAATTTCTCCAAGGTCACTGTTGACCTTGAAATCATGGAATCTATTGATCTTTATAAGCTCTGATTTTTAACTTCACTGCAGCTTTTGATACTGTCACTCTCTCCTAATCTTTTGGTCTTTCTCTCCATACTCTCCTAGATCTTGTCTAACCACTCTAACCTCTGTGTTTCTTTCAGTGTCACTTGATTTTCTCCTCAACTCTTTTTTGAGGGGATTCCCCAAGGATCTGTTTGTTTGGTTTTTTTGGCATTTTTTAGATTCTCTTCACAATTTCTCTTGGTAATCTCATTTACTCCTTCAGCTTCTACTCCTACTTCTGTGTTAGTGACTTCCATATCTATGTCTTGAATCCTGTGTGCTAAATCTATTTCTCTAATTGCCTACATGACATCTCCATCTTTATTTCCTATCTCAGAGTCAACATACTCTGAAACAAAGTCATTGCCTTTTTTCCAAAACTTGCTTCTACTTTTGACCTCACTATTTCTGTTTGTGTTAGCAGAATAAACATGATAGTTTCTGTTCAGGACCTTGGAATTCCTTTAGTAATACATAATTCTCCTATTCTATTATCACAGAATCTTAGAGACCATGTAGTTCATTATATGGGAAAGAAGTAAAAGTTACATGAGAACAAAAAATTCCCCACATCACCAGGCATCTAGGCAACAGGGGAACAATACTACATAGTTCCTCTCACCCACTATTTAAAGATACTAAAGGTACAGATATCATCTAGAGTAGAGCAACAGCAGTTTTCCAACCTATTAACCTCCTTTTCCTACTTGACTCCCTATTACAACTTGAAATTATTTCCAACTCCCTAAAAGATTGTTTTTAAAATAAAAATTTTCACTTATACATAGGTTTTGGTTTGTGACATGATAACCATGTTTAGTGATAAATAACTACATGGGTATGGCAGGGAGGATTATAGTAGAAAGAATTATGGAGTAGGGGACAGTTGTCTTGTGTTTAATCCAGCTCCACCACTATCTCTTTGTTTTCCCATGTTATTTAACTTCACTGGATCTCAGTTTCCTCATCTATAAAGGCAAGGTGGCTGGACTAAATTTTAACAGCCTAAAAGTCCATAAGGTTATGATTATAAATTACCGTGGCCTCAAATCCAAGCTCTCAGAATAATCTTTATCTGTGCTGGGAGAAATTTGACTCTAGTCTGGAGATGCTATAACTGACATGGATATATTTTCTAAAAGGCTTTCTAAAAGGGGAGGAATGGAAGAGAAGGCTATAATAATAGCTGGACTGGGAGAAATCTGAGTGAATATACAAATGATAAGAGTAGCGTCTTTCAAAAGGAAGGCTTATATTTCTAAATACATCACATATAATATAATAACTATAATTTTTAAATGATGTAAATATTTTGCTTTTAATTGAAATTCAAATTTTTAACCTTGTAAAAAAAACATTAAGAGCTATGAGAAAAAGTGATACTGGTACTTTATGTGACGTGTTACCCTGTAGGACTTTCAAGACAAAATTTGCGTAACCATTTTTGTATAATTCTTCATCCCCTAACTTCAATCATAAACTCAAAAACATTTTTATTATGATATTTTGTCTAAACATGTTAGAAAACTCTGCTTTTATAAAGGAGAAAGGAAAGCTAATTTAAAATTAAAGTTTTTAATTTCTTTCTCTTTACCTTGTGACCATTTTCAAAAAGGCAAGGACTTCACCAGAGTCATAGGTAGGAATTATTATGCATTTGAAAATTCAATTGTGAGAGAGGATGTGTAGAATACAGTAGCCATCCCAATATTTAAACATAAAAGATTGGGAGTGCAAAAACCCCCGAGTCATTCTGTCAGAGGAAGACTGGCAGTAATGCCGCAAAGCCCCATTTTTGCAGGAGGAAAGTCTGAATATATCAATAAACCTTCACTTCTTCAGGATTCCTCCCTCATTCCATTAACATGAATCAATACCATCCCCCAGGCCCAGGTTCCTTGCTCCTTTCCCCTAAAGCCTGGTCCTGTTAGACTCAGATAAGAACCCTATAAAAATCCATTCTTATTTCCATGGTTTAGGGGGAGAAGGTGCCCTTTTCCTCCAGAGCAGCAGCTGGGTACCCCATTCCACCCAAAAGTCCAGAGAACCTGATGTTTTCCCACCATAATCCCTGCCTACCCCCCACAGTGTGAGTTTCTCCTCGCAATAAAGTTTGCTTGCTTCACTGTCTTATTGTGAGTTCAATATTTCTTTGTATTAGACCTTGGTATTCTAAACCTTCATAACTCTATATTCAGACAGGAGAAGTAGTGGAATGGGGGCATGGTAGTACAGAGACCAGTTCAGCTGTGGGTATTAATGACTGAAGAGTGGCCTGCCTATCATCCAGACAATATCCCATGTACCACCTCCCACTCTGACTCCTGGGGTTGTAGGAAGTGAGTCCCAGAAGCAAAATATTACTCTAAAGGATCCTCAGCAGTGGCAGCCAGATTGATGGACCTACTTAACAGAAGATGTTAAGGTGAAATACACATGACACAGTTGTCTCAGGAAGGAAGTGTAGTCCAGTGCTTTGCTTTCAAACTCAAATAGAAATGGATCCCTTTGGGCTCCTACTCTTAGAAAACTATAAATTAATATTACCTATATTCTACTATATTTTTATTCATTTTGTTAAATATTTCCTAATTATATTTTAATCCATTTCCCACTCATTCAAGAGTTTGGGGGCTCATGTTTGATAACTATGATGTAGTATATGCCCATAGACTTCAGGGCCTTAGAAGAAATCTCCAGTGGCATTCAAAAGGTATGGCTCTGAGCTGCATCATTTAATATCAATTGCAATAGAACTGAGTTCTAATTTTCTAGATTTGTAGTTAGTATTTCTACTTAACTGTTTTTTAGCTCATAGTTTAACTGAAGCAATAGCTTGATTAAATAATGATGACGATGTTTCCAAGGCAAAGGCAAACAAGACAGAAGTTGAAAGTACTAAGACTGGCTTTGCATGTGATTCACAGGAAAACATGCTTTTCTGGTAGCAAGTGAAAACAAAATGAAGGAGAAAGCATAAAGTGTTTTGGATTCTCATGGGATAGTGGACTTAGAAGAGACCTTAGAAATTAAAGTCAGCTGCCCTTATTTTACAGATGAGGGAAGTGATGCCTGAAGAGGTTAAATGACTTGCTCAACATCACAAAACTAACAGTTAGTGGCAGAGCTAAGATAAGTGCAGTTCCCAGACTGCCATTGCACTTTTAAGTCAACCTCATATTTGGCATTATGTACCAATGAAATTAAAAAGTGGCATTATCAAGGGCTACTTGACTTTTGAAATATATATTAGTCACTGTCTAATTAAGACTGTTATTATGAATTTAAGTTAATTAACACTGTGACATCTCCTTTTACTTTACCATTTGCTTAAATGTCCTATAATCACCATGAATATTGTTTTACTGATAAAATATAACTATGTATAACCTAAAAATTAACAAATCATATCAACAACAAAACTAATAGAAACCACCTAATTATCTCAATAGATGCAGAAAAAGTTTTTGGTAAAATACAATACACATTCCTATTAAAAACACTAGACAGCATAGGAATAAATGCAGTCTTCCTTAAAATGATAAGTAGCATCTACTTAAACCATCAGCAAGCATTAAATATAATGGTGATAAGCTAGAAGCATTTCCAATAAGATCAGGGGTGAAACAAGGCTATCCATTATCACTACTGTTATTCAATATGGTACTAGAAATGTCAGCTTTAGCAATAAGAGAAGAAAAAGAAATTGAAGGTATTAGAATAGGTAAAGAAGAAACAAAGTTATCATTCTTTGCAGATAATATGATGATATACTTAGAGAATCAAGTAAAAAACTATTAGAAATAATACACAACTTTAAGGAAGTGGCAGTATATAAAATAAACCCACATAAGTCATCAGCATTTCTATATATTATCAACAAAGCCCAACAGTAAAAGATAGAAAGAGAAATTCCTTTTAAACTTACTGTAGACATTATAAAATATTTAGGGGTCTACCTGCCAAAACAAACCCAGAAACTACATGAGTAGAAATACAAAACACTTTTCACACAAATAAAGTCATGTAAATAATTGGAAAAACATAAAAATGACAATTCTACTTAAATTAATTTACTTATTCAGTGCCATACCAATCAAACTACTAAAATCATTTTATAGATCTAGAAAAAATATGAAGATTCATCTGGAAGAAAAAAAGGTCCAGAATATCACAGGAACTAATGAAAAGAAATGCTAAGGGAGGTGGCCTAGCTGTAACCAGATCTTAAGTTGTATTATAAAACAGCAATCATCAAAACTACTTAGTACTGGCTAAGAAATAGAGAGGTGGATCAGTGGGATAGGTTAGGTATGTAAGACACAGCAGTCAGTGACTATAGCAATCTACTGTTGGATAAACCTAAAGACCCCAGTTTCTGGGATAAGAACTCACTGTTTGACAAAAACTGCTGGGAAAACTGGAAAATAGTCTGGCAGAAAATAGGCATAGACCAACATCTTACATCTTATACCAAAATAAAGTCAAAATGGGTACACGATTTAGACATTAAGGCTGATACTATAAGCAAACTAGGAGAGCAAGGAATAGTTTACCTGTCAGATTTATGGAGAACAGAAGAATTTATGACCAAACAAGAGATCATGAACATTAAGAAATGTAAACTGGATAATTTTGAATTGAAAAATTTTTGTACAAACAAAGCCATTGCAACCAAGAGTAGGAGGGAAGCAGAAAACTGGGAAATAATTTTTACAACCAGTCTCTCTGATAAGTGCCTCATTTCTAAAATATATAGAGAATTAAGTCAAATTTATAAGAATACAAGTCATTCCCCAATTAATAAATGGTTAAAGGATATGAGCAAGCAGTTTTCAGATGAAGAAATTAAAGCTATATATAGTCATATGAAAAAATTCTCTAAGTCACCATTGATTATCAAAATGCAAATTAGAATGACTCTGAGATACCACATCACACCTATCAGATTGGCTAACATGACAAAACAGGAAAATGATAAATGTTGGAGAAGATGTGGGAAAATTGGAACACTAATGCATTGTTGGTAGAGTTGTGAACTGATGCAACCATTTTGGAGAGAAATTTGGAACTATGGCCAAAGGTCTATAAAATGCACATACCCTTTGATTCAGTAATACAACTTCTAGGGCTGTATCCCAAAGATATTATAAAAATGGGTAAAGGACCCACATGTGCAAGAATATTCATAGTTGCTCTTTTTGTGGTGGCAAAGAATTGGAAATTGAGGGGATGCCCATCAATAGCGGAATTACTGAACAAGTTGTGGCATATGAATGTGATGAGATACTACTTAAGAAATGATGAGCATATGGACTTCAGAAAAACCCATAAAGACTTATATGAACTGATGCTGAATTAAGTGAGCAGAAACAGGAAAATATTGTATACAGTAATAGCCACATTGTGTGATGACTAACTTTGATAGCCTTAGCTTTTCTCAACAATGCAAGGATCTAAGACATTTCCAAAAGACTCATGATGGAAAATGTTATCCATATCCAGAGAAAGAATTGTGGACTCTGAATGCTGATAGAAACATACTATTTGCTCTTTTTTTCTTCTGTTTTCTTTTGTTTCTTCTTTCTTGTGGTTGATCCTATTGGTTCTAACTCTTCTTTGTAACATGACTAATATGAAAATACGTTTAATGGGAATCTATACATAGAGCCTATATCAAATTGCATCTTGGGAGGGAGGAGAGAAAGGAAGGGGAGAAATTTAAAACTCAAAAGCTTGTGGAAGTGAATGTGGAAAACTAAAAATAAATAAGTTAATTAATTTTTAAAAATTGAATGCTAAAAAAAAAATTAACAAACCAAACAAGATTTAACTGACAAGTATTTACTTATTGTCTATTTTTCTACTTTTGTTGTTGTTCCGTTGTTTCAATTGTGACTGACTCTTTGTGATCACAATTGGAGTTTTCTTGGCAAAAATATTGGAATGGTTTGCCATTTCCTTCTCTAGCTCATTTTACAGATGAGGAAACTGAGGCAAAAGGTGTTAGGTGACTTTCTCAGCATCACACATCTAGTAAGGGTTTGAGGCCAGATTTGAGTCCAGGAAGATGAGTATCCCTGGCTCTAGCCCTGGCACTCTAGCCACTGCACCACCTAGATGCCACTCTAGATTTGGAGAGGAAACAAAAAAGTATAAGGCATACTCTCTCACCTAAAGAAACAAGTCCACATAAATGCAACAATTAGAGAATAATTAACATTTACCTTAGGTAAATCTGTAAGTACAAAAGAAGTTCAAAGAAAGGAGATATGAGTGTACATGAAGGTGTTTTTGTGACTTCATCAGTGTGTTAAAGTCAAAGAGCAATAGGTTTAGATTCAAAAGATCAAGTTCATGTCCCAGTTCTGCTACTCACTAGTTATGTGATGTCAGGAAACTCAAATCACTTCTCTGGGCCTTAGATTCTTCATTGGTAAAATGAGGAGGTTTAATTACATAACCTTAAAGATCCTATGAAACTAAAATCCTGTTACTTAATTGCTTAGCAGAGGTTGGGCTACCTGAGCAAAACATTTGAAGGTTTAGCTTATATGAAGAGGGATTAGTATTGTAAACAAAGGAAACTTAAAACATAATCTGGTATGTTTAAGAAGTCAGTCTCTTTTCTTTTGCAATGAAGGATTCTGCTCCTCATCCTCACTATTGTTTACTTTTTGAGAAATAAGTTTGGGGGAAGGCAGCCCAAGTATCATTTAGCAGACAGGAAACTTTCTAACAGTGGAAACAGATCAGTCAAAAACTGATTCCTTGAGCAAGGAAAGGGCCTAGTGATTCCCTAAGTGATGGGACCAACTAAGCCTTCCCTCTCTATTCCAATTGGTATCTGCTTTAATGAGTTGAAAGAAAGTTTCATGCCTCCTTCTCCATTTTATTCTTAAACTGACTAAAATTACAGTGAATAGATATTTGTCTAAATGAACAGGGAAAGGGTCTGACTGGCAAGATATGGAGTAGTCGATTTTCATGTAACTTTCCAGCCTAAAAATCTCAAGAGAAGGAAATACATGTTAAACCTTAGTAACTAAATCATAATCCACAAAAAACAAAGGCAGAAGTACAAAAGTAAAAAAACCACATGGAATAATAACAGAGAGGTTAAAGCTCCCACTCATTCACTTTACCTCCTATTCACACCGTACCATAAACAGCCAACACAAACACCCTCATATACTTATGTTTGAACATCTGGCTAGGACTCCTCTGACCAGTTCCTCCCACAAGAATGATTCCTTCTGAACCATAGCTGAAGCCTACGAGAGAGAAAAAGCATTGATTCTGTTTGGATATATGAAGGAAAGAGTAGGCATATATAGTGGGGTGGAGCAGAGAAAGAATACAGATGAAATGATGGTGGAGGACCATTTACAGTGGAAGAGGCTTCTCTGCTCAAAGAAAAAAGGAGCTAAAACCAAGTTGAAGTAAATCTTCCATCCACAGATATGATTGTGGGCAAGGACCCAAGTCCTACAATTTCTGGAGGTTAAGGAAGCTTCCTCACAATAGGGTATGTCACAAGAGTGTATGCCAGAGAAAAAGGTATATGCCAGAGAAAAAGGTATATGCTACAGCAATGGAGTGGGAAAGAGCCAAAGAGTAAGGAGGGAAGTCAAAGATCAGCTACTAAATAAGGAAAAGACTGAAGGATCAAAGTCCAAGAGACAAAGACTTAGTATAAGCTTAGTTGTCAAGTAGATAAATCAATAGTAATACTAATAAAGACATAAAGGATCAATGATTTAAAATTTCCAAAGCCAATATCACATTAAATACGTATTATAATAGGATGGGAAAATGAATAAAAACACTCACAAAAGAAAATTCATATTTTCTCCAGAGATATTAGAATAGCAAGAAATTCTACAATAGTCCAAAATGGAAATAAAATTTTTAGAAGAAGATATTAAGGTAATATTAAGCTTTGAATTCAGGGCTTTCAAAGTAGGATTACTGAAGAAAGAGTGGAGGACTTAGAACACTTCATCAAGAATTTCTCCAAAGTAGCAGAGGATCTGAAAAAAAGAGAATGACAGAATATTTGGCAGGAGAGAAGCAAAAGATAATACTTTGAAAGAACATATTCATTCCATGTAGACCAAAGCAATGGATTTGAAGAAAACATGCATAGAGAGTCCTTATAGATCATTAGCCTCTTAGAAAAATAAAATGATAAGTTCAAACACCTAAATATTAAATTAATACAAGAAAACTTACTGGAACTTCAATGTGGGAAATAAAGGATAAATTCATGAAATCTACATAACTGAGAAAAATTCCATACTTGAAATGCTAAGGTATGTAATGATTAAATTTCATAATTTTAGTGAACAACACATTTTATAAATACAGTAGAAATATTTTCAACTATGAAGAAGTCTCAATTTAATCCTGGATTATTCTGTAACCAGGTAGGAAGAAAATGTTTTACTGGTTGGGGTGCGGTGGGATGTTGGAGGGTAAAGGGATGGATATTTTAAAATGACTGTGATATAAAAGTAATCAATGAAATGTTCAAAAATAAAAATAATAGAATGGGTGATGTTATTCTTTCACAATTTAGTTTTGGCTGTCTTTCACAATTTAGTTTTGGCTACTGTATTTGCTTTCTTTTCTAACACCTAACTGAGGTGTACTGAAGCAAAGTGGGACTTTAAAAGAGGAAAATATAGGAAGGAAGGAGAAGAGTGAGAGTTTCTTTTGGTCATAGAGCTGTTGGAGCTGTGCATGGCCAGATAATGTTGTGCAGGGATATCACCAATGGTTGCTTTGAGCAAGATAAGAATAGGATGAAAGAACTAATTACCTGAGGAGTAAAGAAAAGAGATTAGAGGAAAGAAAAGAGGAGGAAACAAAGGACTGAAGAGAGGTGAGAAAAAAACACAGATAAGCAAGAAGGGGTTCACAAAGTAAAAAATGGAAAGAAAACCTAGCTGATGTGTGCAGCAACATTTTATAATGTGTAGTTTTACTTCACTGGGATAATGGACTAAAGTAGTCAGCAGATGGTTCATGGACAAGACATAAAAATTCAGAGTTTAAGGTTATATATGATTTAAAGAATTAGAAGAAAGTAAACAGGACATTCTAAGCAGGGAAAACAGCATGAAGGTAGAGATGGAGGCAGTAGTGAACATAGGTTTTTCCATCATCCAAATACAGATATAGAAACCAAGAAAATGGGTGTTTTTTTTTTCAAAAATAAAATTTTATTCTGTTACATTTCTCAATTAAAGAGAAATTTTTTATTTTATCTCATTTCCAAAGCAATGTTATTTTATGCCTTAGAAACTATTCATTTGCTAGTAAATAATGACTTGTTGCAAAATGCCATATGAGTTTCACCAGTAACAGCTGTAATTTACTTTCAGTAAAGCCCCAATCAAGACACTTAAACATTTTAGAAACACAAAAATTAAAATTCCAACTCCAAATTCTGAATTAAACATAACAGTTGAGGTTCCTCACCATGAGAGAAAGAAATTGTTGCCGTATTAAAAATGTTCATGGTTAAATTTGATTAGATTCAGTTATTTTTCACATTATACCCATTTAGTAAGATTTTGTTAACCAACATATGGCCCTGTTAGCAAAGTTAGATTTATTAGCTCTGACTATGCTAGAGATTTTTGATCTATATCTATATAAGTGGTGTTTTCTAAGAATTAATTTTAAATCAATATTTAATTTTAAATAAAATTAACTAAACACATAATATCATAGTGACCTTAACATTGTGAAAAAATTCTTTGATGTCACAGGTAAGCTAACGGTACAATATTCAAGTTTGGAAACTAAAAGTACTGTCAAATTAATAAATGATGCTTTTTCTTGCACTTCTATTCCTAAAGGTAATATATTTACATAGATGCTTTCTTTCACTAGTTATTAAGCATATTTGTATTCTTCAACTATGGTTGAATTTAATAAGTCTTACATCTCACCCAAGAAAAACAGATTTCACAAATCCTTTCATATGACCATAGCTTAAAATTCCTTGTTTCTTCTCAATGTCAATCCTGATCCTTCAGCATCTAGGTCAGGTCCTACCTCCTTCACCCTATATGACCCACACTTTTCTTTCTTTGACATTTAATCCTATATTGACTTGTTTTCTTTAAAAAATAACTGCTTAATTTTACATATTTTTTCCACATAAATAATTTGGTATAGTAGAAAGAGCATTGACTCTGAACTATGAGAAACTGTATTAAAATTCTACCTCTGATGTTTCCTACGTAGGGGATCTTGAACAAACTACTTATCTATCTTGGTCCTCACTTTCTTCATCTGCCAAATGGGGGTTGATGGGATGGACAAAGATGGCCTTTGAGATAACTTCCAGATCTAAAATTCTAGAGATTTTAGAGATAACATAGTGAACCAAGGCCTAGACAGTCAAGAATTTGCTAAAAATCAAATCCTAGAGGTCCATTGTTTCAACTATATTGTATTGGCTTTTCTTATAAACTCCTTTAGAATGGGGAATGGTAAAATAGCTTGATACTGAAAAGCAAAGCAACAAAGATAGAAATTGTACAGGCCTTTAGAAGTCCACTAGTCCAACTTATATCTTAACAAGTATGCCCTCAGTAACACTTCAGACTAGTGGTTACTCAGTTCTCCAGTTGCAGAAATTTTTGTGCTAGATCTTACCTCCTACCAAGATATTCTACTCTATATTTGGAAAGCTCCATTTTCTAAGGAATATTTCTTTATGTTGAATTTAAATATTTTTCTTTAAAATTTCTACCCACAAGTATTGATTTTTTTCCCATTAGGCCCAAGCAAAACAAAACTAAGATCTCTTGTATATAGCCTGAAGTGTGCATAAATGGTTGCCTGAATCATAGCTTCTAGGTTTGGCTTCTGGCATTAGGATTCTGGTTGGATACAACTGGATTTCCTTCACCATGCAAGTATGTGTGTCTTTGTAGATACTATTAAAGTCTGATGTTCAATTCATAGGTGATTGGATGGGCCTGGTTGTAGTATAATGAAATTTCTCTGAAAAAAAAAAGTGTGTCTACATGGATCTTCTTTAGTTTGGGGAGTATGGAAGATGTGTCTATTCCTCTGCTTTTATCAGCATTAGGAATTACCAGGCTGGAAATTCCCACCAATGATGTAAGTTGTCATCTCAGAAATTTAGTTAGATAACTGGCTGGGCCATTGGATAGTTAAGTGGCTTACCTATTATCACATAGTTAATATTACAGACTCACAGAATTTGAGAGCAGGAAGGGACCTCAGAATCCATCCAATCCAATCCACATCTGACATAAATCTTCATTATAATATACCTGAGAAGTGGTCACTTAGCTACTGTTTAAAGATTTTTGAGAAATGGAAAACCATCATTTCTCAAGAAAGCCCGTTGAGTTTTTGCACAGTTCTCACCATAATGAAGTTTGTCCTGACATTAGGCTCAAATTTGTCTCTTTGAAATCTCCATCCACTGTTCCTGGCAATTTGAATCCAAGTGTACTGGTTCCAAATGTGGTACCCCCTATCAGGAGTGGGGAACCTGTGGCCTCAAGGCAACACATGGCCTTCTAGGTCCTTGGATGTGGCCTTTTAACTGAGTCCAAGTTTTATAGAACAAAGCCTTTTATTAGGGGGATTTGTTCTATGGAGTTTGGATTCAGTCTAAGGACCACACTTGAGGGCCTAGAGAGTCACATGTGGCCTTGAGGCCACAGATTCTCCACCCCTGAAGGCCTAAGCCAATATAATTTCCTGAATTTTAGGCTTGTTTAATCTCTAAAGGAAATTGACATGTTTTCTTCAGTGGCTTTGTTTTGGCAAGCAATAGCAAAAGATTCCATATATTCAGGGGTCTGACTTAAAAGAGGAATTTGAAGAATATCATTCCCTTCAACTAGTCTGAATAGCTAGTCATTTTGAAAAAGGCTGCTGGTTTGGCTGAAAACAATCTGAACTATCTCACTCCTGCTCCACAGACTGTTCATTTCAATATAGTTTCAGAATGCAACTTCAAAGAAAATGTAATTATTAGGAATATTTGATTGATTTATAAAGATTCCATATAATTTTTGTTCATTTCCTATAGATTTGAATTTTTTAGGTCAAATAACCAGAACCAACTGGTTTCCTTCTACATAGGATATAATAAAAACAAATCATTGTTTACCATTTAATTATTGGCATACTAAAAATAGCAAAAATACAAATGGGAACTTGATGTAGACAATGGTTAAGTGTTTGGTCCTATAGTACAACATCGATTTCATAGGATAATGGAGTCAGAGTTGTGGGTCCAACCCTGTCACTTTATAGATAAGGAACTTGAGTCTCAAAAAAGTTAAATGTCTTACCTGTGGTCATACAACTAATAAATATCTAAGAGAGGATTCAAATCCAAGTCTTCCCTCCCCTATGTCCAGTACTCTATCCCCTATGTCAAATTGCAATTAGTTCATTTCATATAATGTTACAGATAAAAAGGACCTTTGAATTCACTTTCAATTCTCCCTATATTTCACATGAAAAAGTGAGGAGAAACAATTTATCTAAGGTCATAAAGTGAGATAATGGAAGAGCTTGGGCTAGTATCTAGGACTCTTGATTTCCAACATGAAATTTTTTCTATCAAAATACATGTTGTTTACAATACCAAAAAAAAAAAAAATGAAATGTTAACAGGTGACAAGTGGTATGGAGGGTTAAAAAAAACCAGCTACTTAACACATCATCTTTTAGCTTAAAGATCTTAGAGTTTTTATTATTAATGTAAAGGTGGGGAGTTCCGTCATACTAATAATAATCACAGACTGAATAAATGCATTAATTGAATGAATTATTCAATCAACAAAGTAAACTAGATGTTCAGGAATTTTTCTATAATCTCATCACAATATGTGGACAAACCTTTCATCAATTTGAAAGTATCAAACAACTTTGATCATAGGATGAAGTAGGTAGCACCATATAGGAAATAATTCATCTTTTTTTTTTAATTTGAAGGACTGTGATTTTTTTTTTCTAGATCTGTTTTTTCCACTTGATAGTATTTTGGGTTTTTTTCCAATTACCTGCAAAGAAAATTTTCGACATTCACTTTTATACAATTTTGAGTTTCAATTTTTTTCTCCATAAGATGGCACACAATCTGATCCAGGCTATACATGTACAATCATATTAAACATATTTCCACATTAGTCGTATTATGAAAGAATAAGAACAAAAGGGAAAAAACTACAAGAAAGAAAAAAAAGAAAAAATAGTATGCTTTGATCTGCATTTGGACTCCATGGTTCTTTCTCTGGATGTAGACAGCATTTTTCATCATGCATGAGTTCCTTAGAATTGTTTTATTTCAATGCATTTCTGAGAAGAGCTAAGTTTATTAAAGTTAGTCATTGTACAATATTGATGTCACTGTGTACAATGTTCTTCTGCTTCTGCTTATTTCACTCAGAATCAATTCATGTCAGTCTTTCCAAGTTTTTTTTTCTGACATATGTCTGCTCATCATTTCTTATAGAATTATGTTACATTTGTATACCACAATTTGTTCAACAATTTTCCAATTGATGGGCATTCCCTCAATTTCTAATTATTTGCAATCACAAAAAGAGCTACTATAAATATTTTTGGACATGTGGGTCTTTTTCTCTTTTTAATGGTCTTTTTGTGATACAGACCTAGTAGTGGTATTTCTCGACCAAAGGGTACACAAAGTTTTATAGGCCTTTGGGCATAGTTCCAAATTGCTCTCCAGAATGGTTGGATCATTTCATAACTCCACCAACAATGCATTAGTGTTCTAATTTTCCCACATCTTCTCCAACATTTATTATTTTCCTGTTTTGTCATATTAGCTGATATGATAGATGTGATATAGTACCTCAGAGTTGTTTTAATGTACATTTCTCTAATCAATAGTGATTTAGAGTATTTTTGTATGACAATAGATAGCTTTAATTTCTTCATCTGAAAACTTCCTGTTCATATACTTTGAGCATTCTTCAATAGGGGAATGACATATTCTTACAAATTTGACTCAGTTCTCTATATATTTTAGAAATGAGGCCTTTATCAGAGAACCTGGCTGTAAAAATTGTTTCCGGGCTTCCTAATTCCCTTCTAATCTTGGTTGCATTGGATTTGTTGAAAAACTTGCTCATTCAATGTAATCAAAATTATCCATTTTTCAATTCATAATGTTCTCTATCTCCTGTTTTGTCATAAATGCTTCCCTTCTCCATAGATCTGACAGGTAAACTATTCCCTGCTCTACTAATTTGCTTATGGTATCACCCTTTATATCTAAATCATGTACCCATTTTGACCATATCTTAGTATACAGTGTAAGATGTCAAATAGTGAGTTCTTATCCCAGAAGCTAGAGTCTTTGGGTTTATTAAACAACAGATCACTATGATCATTGACTACTGTATCTTGTGTAACTAACCTATTCCACTGATCCACCACTCTGTTTCTTAGCCAGTACCGAGTAGTTTTGATGTTTGCTGCTTTATAAAACAGTTTTAGCTCTGATACAAGGTCACCTTTCCTTGCATTTCATTAATTCCCTTGATATTCTGAACCATTTGTTCTTCCAGATGAATTTTGTTATTATTTTTCTAGCTCTATAAAATATTTTTGGTAGTTTAATTGGTATGGCACTGAATAAGTAAATTAATTTAGGTAGAATTGTCATTATTTTTAGATTAGCTCAGCCAATCAATGATCAACTGATATTTTTCCAATTGTTTAGATTTGACTTTATTTGTGTGAAAAGTGTTTTGTAATTGTGTTCATATAGTTCCTGGGTTTGTTTCGGCAGGTAGACTCCCAAATATTTCATAATGTCTATAGTAACTTTAAATGGAATTTCTCTATCTCACTGTTGGGCTTTGGTAATAATATATAAAAATGCTGATTTATGTGGGTTTATTTCATATCCTGCAACTTTGCTAATGTTGTGTATCATTTCAAGTAGTTTTTTTTTACTTGATTCTCCAGTATTTTCTAAGTATATCATTATATCATCTGCAAAGATTGATAGCTTTTTTTCCCTCATTGCCTATTCTAATTCATTCAATTTATTTTTCTTCTCTTATTGCTAAAGCTAACATTTCTAGTACAATATTGAATAACAGTGGTAATGGACATCTTTGTTTCTACCCTGATCTTATTGGAAAACTTCTAGCTTTTCCTTATTACATACAATGTTTGCTGATGGTTTTAGATAGATGCTACTTATTATTTTAAGGAAAACTCCATTGATTCTTATGTTCTCTAGTGGAATGGGTGCTATATTTTTATCACAAGCTTTTTCTGCATCTATTGAGATGATCATGTGGTTTCTGTTAGTTTTGTTGTTGATATGATCAATATTGCTGATAGTTTTCCTAATATTGAACCAGCCCCACAATTCCTTACATAAATCCCACCTGGTCATAGTATATTATCCTCATGATAAGTTGCTGTAATCTTTTGTTAATATTTTATTTGAAATGTTCACATCTATGTTCTGTAGGAAATTGATCTTTAATTTTCTTTCTCTGTTTTGACTCCTCCTGGTTTAGGTATAAGCACCATATATCTATCATAAAAATAATTTGGTAAGAGTCCTTCTTCTATTTTTCCAAATAGTTTATATGGTATTAGAATAAATTGTTCTTTAAATGTTTGATAGAATTCACTTGTAAATCCATCTACCCTGGAGATTTTTTCTTAGGGAGCTCATTGTTGGCTTATTCAATTTCTTTTTCTGAAATGGGGTTATTGAAATATTTCATTTCCTCTTCTGTTAATCTGGGAAATTTATATTTTTGTAAATATTCATCTCTTTCACTTAGACTATCAGATTAATTGGCATGCAGTTGGGTAAAAGAGTTCCTAATTATCATTTTAATTTCCTCTTCATTGGTGGTGAATCCACCCTTTTCATTGCTGATACTGGTAACCTGGTTTTCTTCTTTTTTAATCAAATTTTATTGTTTTTTTTTTTTTGTAAAACCAGCTCCTAGTCTTATTTATTAGTTCAATAGTTTTCTTAACTTCAATTTTAATAATCTGTCCTTTGGTTTCCAGAATTTTCAATTTGGTATTTAATTGGGGATTTTTAATTTTTTTTTCCGAGCTTTTTAAGTTGTATGCCCAATTCATTGTTCTCCTCTATTATATTCATGTAAGCATTTAGAGATATAAAACTTCCCCTAAGAACCACTTTAACTAAACCCCATAAGTTTTGATATGTTGTCTCATTATACTCATTCTCTTGGATGAAGTTATTGATTGTTTCTATGATTTATTGTTTGACCCACTCATTCTTTAGGATTAGTTTATTTAGTTTCCAATTATTTTTAGTCTGTCTTTCCATGGCCATTTATTACATATAATTGTTATTGCATCATGGTCTGAAAAGGATGCATTTAATATTTCTGCCTTTCTGCATTGGATTGTGAGGTTTTTAAGACCTAGTACATGGTCAATTTTTGTGTAGCTGCCATGTACCTTTGAGAAAAATATATATTCCTTTTTATCTTCATTTGGTTTTCTCCAGAGGTCTACCATGTGTAACTTTTCTAAAAGTCTAGTCACCTCCTTAACTTCTTTCTTGTTTATTCTGTGGTTACATTTGTCCAGTTCTGAGAGGGGGAGTATAGTTATGCTGTCTATTTCTTCCTGTAACTCCCTTAACTTCTCCTCTAAGAATTTGGATACTATACCAATTGGTCCATATATATTTAGTAATGATATTATTTCATTGTCTATGGTGCCTTTTAGCAGGATGTAGTTTCCTTCCTTATCTCTTTTAATTAGATTTATTTTTACTTTGTCTCAGATCAGGATTGCTACCTCTGTTTTTTTTTTTTTATTTCAGCTGAAGCATAATATATTCTGCTCCACACTTTTACTCTTACTCTTTGTGTATATCTCTATTTCAGGTGTGTTTTGTAAACAACATATTATAGGATTATGATTTTTTAATCCATTCTATCTACTTCTGTTTTATAGGAGAGGGCACCCCATTCACATTCACAATTATGATTACTGTATCTCTCTCCATCCTATCCTCCCCTTTTTATACTTTTCCCTCTCCTTTCACTCTTTCTCTCCTCACCAGTGTTTTGCTTCTGATGAGTGCCTCCCTCTATCTGCCCTCTCGTCTATCAACTCCCCTCCCTTTTATTTTCTCTTTCCCCTACTACTTCTTCCCTTATGCCCTACCTGCTATCCATATCCCTTCCTTTACTTTCCCTTTTCTCCTCCTACTGCTGTATAATGTAAAAGAGATTTCTATAACCAATAGAGGATTATCCCCTCTTTGAGTCAAATCTGATGACAGTAGGGTTCAAACAATGCTCACTCCCCTCCAATGCCCTCTACTGTAATAGTTCTTTGCACATCTTCCTGCAATGTAATTTATCCTAGTCTGCCTTCCCCTTTCCTTTTATCTCAGTACAATCTTTTTTTATTCTTTAGTTAGTTATTTTTTATCATCACATCAAAGTCAACTTATACCCACACCCTCTGTCTATGCATACTTTTTTAATGATGTAATAAAGATACAGTTCTCAAAAATTACAAGTATCATCTTCCTGTATAGGGATGTAAGCAATTTAACCTTATTGAATAACATGTTTTCTCTTTTCTTTCTTGTTTACCTTTTCATGTTTCTCTTGGGTCTTGTACTTGAAGATCAGATGTTCTTTTTAGCTTTGGTTTCTTCATCGCGAATAATTGAAAGTCTCCTATTTCATTGAATTTCCATCTTTTCCCCTAAAAGATTATGCTCATTTTTGTTGGGTAGTTGATTCTTGGTTGTAATTCAAGATACTTTGTCTTCCAGAATATCATATTCCAAACCCTCTGGTCCTTAAATGTAGAAGCTGCTAAGTCCTGCATGCTCTTGACTGTGGTTCCACAATATTTAAATTCTTTCTTTCTGGCTGGTTGAAGTATTTTCTCTGGGATTTTGTTACAATATCCCTTGAAGTTTTCATTTTGGGATTTTTTTTTAGGAGATAATTAGTGGATTCTTTTAATGACATTTACCCTCTGGTTCTAGAATATAAGGGCAGTTTTCCTTGATACTTTCTTGAAAGATGTTGATTAGGCTCTTTTTTATCATGGCTTTCAGGTAGTCCAATAATTCTTAAATTATCTCTCCTGGATCTATTTCCAGGTCAGTTGTTTTTCCAATGAGGTATTTTATATTTTCTTCTATTTTTTTAATACTTTTTATTTTGTTTCAATGATTCTTAATGCATCATAGAGTCAATAGCTTCCACTTGCCCAATTCTAATTTTTAAAGCATTATTTTCTTCAGTTAGCTTTTTTACCTCCTTTACCATTTGGCCAATTCTACTTTTTAAGTAGTTGTTTTCTTCAATGGACATTTTTTCCCATTTGGTCAATTGTATTTTTTAATGAATTATTTTCTTTAGTCAAGTTTTGTCCTTCCTTTTCCAAGCTGTTGACTCTCTCTTACATAACTCTCATTTTTCTCCCTATTTTTCTTCTACCTCTCTTGACTTTTAAAATCCTTCTTGAGCTCCTCCAAGAAAGTTTTTTGGGCTTGAGATCAATTAATATTCCCCTTTGAGGTTTCAGATGTAGGTATATTGACAATGTTATCCTCTTCTGAATTTGTGTTTTAATCTTGCCTGTCATCATAGTAACTCTCTATGGTCAACGTTTGGTTTTATTTTTGGATCATCTTGTCTGCCTATTTCCTGTCTTTTAAAGTTTAGTTTTCCTGCTGGGACACAAGGGGCACTGTCCCAAGCTTCCTGTGCTGGGGGCCAGGGCCTGGTCATTGATTTTGTGTGCTGCAGCTTCAGGTGCTAGCAGTGGAAGCTGTAGGGGTCTGGCAGCTTACCTCATGCTGAACTAGAGTCAAAGTGGTGGTGCCTGGCTTGTGCTGAGGACAGGTGGAGTTTTTCTGTATTTCACTAAGTCTATACCACAGCATGTAGAGGTCTGGCCCCTAGAGGATGCTTATTTGCCCTGGACTACACTGAATCACCTGGAGGTCTGGCAGCAGAAGATGCCCAGCTGCACTCAAGGATGCCTGCCCATTCTGGGCTGGGCTGAAGTATAAGGAGATCCAGTCACTGGAGGATGCCCACCCACCCTGGGCTGCACTGAAGCACATGTTGGTTCTCTAAACTGGAGTTTGCCTATTCCCCTGGCTATGCTAAGACTTGTCAAGGGTCCTGGTTTTGGCATTTGCTTGCTCCACCACCCTGTGGTTTAGGATCTCCCACAGGTTTGCTGAGGGGACTTGCTACTGGCTTTCTGGGACACTTCCTGTCCTGGAATACACTCTCCTTTTACCTGAGTGAGACCAACCTTTCTTGCTGCTCCTCCAAGTTTCCCAGGCTACAAGACTTCTCCACCCTGTCTTTCCTTGTAGTTCCAGGATTTGTTCTGGGGCACTATTTTTTGGTTGTTCTAAAAAAAATTACAGCAGAGTGACAGTGATTTACTATTTACTCTACCACCTTGGTTCTCAGAAATCCAATAGCCTTTTTTTTTTACAGGAAAAATTCTACTGAAAGAATCAGAAATATCTTTGGCCTTTTATATAAAAAATTAAGCTACTTAGAGTTGCATAATCCATGGTGGAGAAACTCCAGCCAAGTTCTGGGATCTAATAATTTGGAGAGATTGAAGAGTTTCTTTCTCATCCACACCAGGCAACCATTCAAGGAATTCTGATATTCCATCAGAGGTCCCACCAGGGACTGGAGTTGGTGTCAGAGTTCATTGGAATGGGGCAGATAGGTAGCACAGTGGACAGAGCTCCTGCCTTGGAATCAGGAGGACCTAAGTTCAAATCTGGACTCAGATACTTGACATTTAACTAGCTGTGTGACCCTGGGTAAGTCACTTAACCCTGATTGCCTAGCCAAAAACAAAACAAAACAAAAAAAAAACAACAAAACACAGGACCAAAAAAAATTATAAAAAAAACCACAAAAACAAAAACAAAAAACAATGGGGGCAGCTAGGTGGTGCAGTGGATAGAGCACTGGCCCTGGTGTCAGGAGGACCTGAGTTCAAATCCAGCCTCAGACACATAACACTAGCTGTGTGACTGAGGGCAAGTCACTTAACCCCATTGCCTAGCTACAAAAACAAAACAAAACCAAAACAGAGTTCATTGGAACTTAGAGCAGAGTTCATTGGAACATAGATTTCCAGCATTAGGAACTGGAAGTGACTAAGCAGCAACTTTTATATGTACATGTCTAGGAAATAACTTTATGAATACTGCAAGATCTAAAGAGATTATATCGTAGCAGCTAAGCAGCTTGGCTCACCGACCAATTGAACCTTCCATGCAGTTGATTAATTAGTCCAGCAAAGATGCCATGCCCTTTAAGTAGCCGGTCCAGTAGAACAGCTAATCCACTGCTGGTGCCATGCCCTGCTGTGAACTGTGTAAAGGCTTCCTGGAATGATAAAAAGACTTCTAGATCTAGGAGTCAGGAGACACCCTACTACTACATGTATCCTCTACAAATGTGCCTGAGTACCATAGTATTTTAAGTTTTCTCAGTGACCTAGGGATGACATTTTGAAACAATTATTCTTATTTCCACTCCTCAGTAAATGCTTATTTTAATTTAATCTAAATGCTTAATCAGTTATCCCCAAAACTAATTAAATCTAGGTAATTAACAATTAGAAGCAAATTGGTGGGGACGATGAGCCTATACTTCTGGAGATTCATACTAGAACAGGGGTGGGGAATATGCAGCCTCTAGGCCACATGTGGCCTTCTAGGTCCTTGGGTATGGCCTTTCGACTGAGTCCAACTTTTACAGAACAAATCATTTTATTAAAGGGATTTGTTCTGTGAAGTTTGGATTCAGTCGAAGGGCCATACTTAAAGACCTAGAGGGCCACATGTAGCCTCAAGGCCACAGATTTCCCACCCCTGTACTAGAATCTCTGCCCTTCACACCTTAGCCTACAGCCTAGTAAAGAGAAGCAGATGCCCTCTGGGTACCTAGACTGTCAATTAAAGTGGGTGATGGGAAAGTAACCATGTATGTGTGTAGTAGGGGTATGGATAGAGGTGCTATAATGGCTATGATGATGACAACATTAATAATAATTCAAGAATATGACACTCTAATGTAATAATGGCCTATATTACGTAATGGTTAAATGGCCATTGAGTCCAGTCTTTATGAGCATGTGCATAGTTCCACTGATGTAATTCTTCATGTGGAAGAGGCTAGGGAGGCTGCTTCCAGAGAAGTCCTGATGCTGTGTAATAGAAATGACTTAGAGTGATATGGAACATGTACAGATGCTCTGTAATTGGTTCTGGTCTATTAACTACATGGGGAATAGTTTGGGTTTTTTTGATTGACTGCTGTCATAGAGCTGAAAATGGGGTTTAATTAAAAAGATACCAGCTAATCAAAGTTTTTGCCTCTTCTCTTCAACTGTCCTCTTTCTTTGCAGTGACATTCTTATGAGAGAAGAAATGAGAGTCCTTGAACCTTTATCATCTGAGACAATATGTGGTCTGAAAATATGAGCCTTCATTTTTTTACCTACATTGACGATTATTCTTTTAGGTGAAGGGATTAAAGAATATGACTTGGTGAGTTTCAAAAAGTCAAGAGATTGATACACCAGTCAAAATGTCTATATTTTGACACAATATATGATCTGAAAATATGAACCTTTGTTTTTTACCTGCGTTGACAATTGTTCTTTTAGGCAAAAGGATTAGAGAGTATGACTTGGTGAGTTTCAGAAAGTCAGGAGATTAAGCCACCAGTCAGGAGGTCTGTGTTTGGCACATAGTAGGTACTTTAAAGACATTATAGTTGTTGCTCCTATTGTAATAGCAAACCACCAATGAATAGAATGTCAATAAGCTTGTTGAGCTGTAGCTATTTTGTTCTTGTTCATCACTGTTTCTAATTATTAGGAAAACAATACTCCGTTGACACCCTCAGGATAAAGTACTGTGCCATTAATCTGCACAGAAATACACGAGCTGCTTTTTGCCAATCTTCAAGACCACAGTCTATATTTGTTTATTGATAAGAACACTTATTTCAAAGTACCATTCTGAACTTTACTGTTCATGCAAACAAAAGCTCCTTAACCTAGTTTATAATAATTGCAATAATTTGTAGAAGCATAAGAGGAGATATTTTCTTCTCCATAGTACTCACTGAGGTACATTTATACTTTCAAGCCATGGTACTCCATGTCACCAATGAGAAAATGACTCTGTTGTTGCTTATTGTGCACATGAGAGGAAAGGAAATCAGCTGAAAATTGCAAGTCATTTGTGAGGGTTTTCAGGAAAAAATTCCATAATACTCAGACACTGTAGTTGTGCTGGCTGTCAGTCAAAGGGAAGTGGCTTATTATCCTTAACTGCAATCATTAAAAAGTAATAAGGCCAACTCAATGTACTTGCAAGCCAGTTACCACCAGTTTATGTATTCAATTATAAATGTTAGTGATTCAACTTTGGAAAAATATTCACTATGAGTAAAGTTATTTAATCGCTGTTTCAATGTCCTACAGAATTTTAAAAGAATGTTTTGGGTAATGTAATGCCTACTGCATATTAGATCACTCAAGTCCTCTGATTTTTGTGTTGCTAACTGATGTATGTCAGAAGTATTTGTCTAGGAGGGGGCAAGTGGGTTTCTAAAAATGCTTATTGAATTGAATTGTTTTGCATTTAAAATATTACCTGCACAATGGAAAGAGGAGTGGGGAAGCTGCTTTCATTGAAATGAAAAATGTTTCATTGTTTCACACTTTAAAAATAAATTCATGTTCATAGAATAATATACAATGGCATTTTTTATAAAATGAGTTGTTACTAAGGTCATTAGGACAAAAGAATATTAAAATTTTGAAGTTCGATAGGAGCTTTATATTATAAAGTATAATCCACTTACCACATGATAGAATTTCAAATATTTTAAGGAATCTACCTCTTCTCCAAGCTAAAATTCCATGCTTCCTTTACCTAATCTTTGTATGATATGTTTTCTAGACTCCTCACCATTCTGGTTGCTGTCCTCCAGGTGTGCTCCAATTTGTTAATATCCCTATCAAAATGTGGTTACTAAAACTCAACACAGTCGTGTAATCTGTTGGATACAATGCAGAATTGGACTACTACCTCTATTTTTCTGAAAATTACACAATAATTAATGGAGGCTAAGATTTAATTAGATTTTTCAGCAATTCTATCACATTGTTGACTTGTATAGTAATCAATTAAAACTCATAAAGCATTTCCACATGAATTTCTGTTGAGCTGTGTCCCAATCTTCTAGTATAGTGTACTTTTAAGTCAAAGATAAAGATATTATTTATCCCTATTAAATTTTATCTCATACATTTCAACTCATCATTTTACAAAACATCAAAATCATTGTAAAATAATTTGGCATCTAACAAATTCTACTATCCCTTGGATGTTTGCAGCATCTGGAAATTTTAAAAGCATGCAATCAATGTCTTTATTGGAAGAATTCATGAAAATATGGAATAGAACAGAACTAAGTACCAATCTGTATGTCATGCCCTTAGAGATCTCCTTCAGATTCCAGTCAATATACCTTGAATAAAATAATTTCTGTAAGGATGAGTTTATCTATCTATTATCACCCAGACTATATTTCTCTATCTTGTCCAAAAGTATGTCAGGAAGAATTTTGTCAAATTCTTGTCGGAAATCCAGATAAATTATCTTTACTATATTTGCTTGATCTATTAAACTTACAAACAATGAAACACAGGGTATGAGGTTAATTTGTGAGGACTTTGTACTGAATCCTTTCTAAAGACTCAGAAATCTTCTGTTTCATTATTTGTTTTAGAATTTTGAAGGAGGGATCAACAATAAAACAAAATCATATTTATGTGGAACTCCAAGATTTACAAAGTATCTTAATACATTATTCCATTTGATGCAATAAATTTGTGTTTTAAGTACTTCAGATAGTATTATTCCAGCCTAAGCATATGAGGAAATTGGATTTAGAGGGATTAAGTGATTTACCAAGTCTCTCATAATTAGTACATGTCAGAGGTAGAATTTGAACCCACATATGAGCCTGACTGTAAGTATAGAGATTTTTTTTAACTAAATCACATTATATCATCAACTTCAATGGTCCAAAGGACCATTTTTATCTTTTTTTAAAATCAAGACAATAACTTCAACAAAGTAGGACACAAGAAGAATACATAAGAAGTCATTAGTTTTTCTCCATATTACTAACAGAACAATGCTAGTGATATAAAAATAAATTATTTCAAATAACTAAAAATTCATAAATTCCTGCAAATTAAGAAACATTCAGGAGTTATACTTAATATAACCTCAAAACTCTCTTTATAGCAATTTAGGAAGATATAATTAGAAAGAAATACGTTGTTCCTGGTTGAACCATGTTATTGTAATAAAAAAATGATACTATCTTGACTAATTGCTTTTTAAAACCAATGAAACTACTAAGGAGTTACTTTATAGAATGACTAAAATTATGATGATATTCATCTTGAAGGGAAAAAAAAAATCCAGTGTCTTGGAGAAAATAATGGGGGAAAAAACACAGGAATGAAGGGAGATTAGCATCACAAACTCTCGAAGCATATTATAAGGCAATAATCACAAAACTATTTGATGATGGTTAAAAATAGAAAAAAAAATAATAGAACATGTTAAGTTTGCAGAGCTGGATCTGACTCAGGCCAGCCCCCTAGTAATATCAGTTCAGTATGAGAACAAAATGAGACACACATTCATCATTCAGCAATTAACAAAAAGAAATTGACCTAGCCATAGCAGGATAGTAAACAAAGATAGACATCAAATACCCCTAGCTGAGCAAAGCTCCCTTGCCTGAATTGCAGATGGTCATCCACCAGCCAACCATTAGAGCCCCACTGGAGCTCCTGGCTGTTTTATACTTAGATGATAAAGAAGGGACCTCACCATTTTAATCCTTTTGCCCTCTTAGCCAAGTCAGTCTCAGTGAATATCCCAACACTTCTTAAGGGAAAAAAAAAACCTAGCTTAACTCATGTTTGTTAGGAATTGGTGTGGTGGGGAAGTGGTTAAGCTATTCCTCATACTACAGTAAGATCCAAAAACAACTGAACCTAATAGTCCTAGTTCTTGATAAAGCTCCAAATCATGAACTACTGGGAAATTAACTCCTTATTTGACAAAAATTATTAGGTAATTTGTCAAAAATTATGATTAGCAAATATTTTACATAATATATGAAAACTAGATTCTAAATATAAAAGATCACTTTTATAAATACAGTAGAATAAAAGAAAGTACTTTGTACAATCAGGGTTGGGGGAAGAATTATTATGCACACAAGGGTTAGAGAGGATCATAGATGATAAAATTAGATAACTTCAATATCAAAATTAAAAAGCTTTGTAACAAACAAAATCAGAATAAGAAAGCTATGGAGAAAAAATCTTCATATCAAATATCTCTGGTAAAGTTCTGATATTCAAGATACATAGAGAATTGTTATAAATATATATATTTGTATGTATAAATGTATGTATGTATGTATATACATATATACGGGGAGAGAGACATAGAGAGACAGACAAAGACAGAGACAGAGAGAAAGACAGAGGGGGGGAAAGGGAGGAGGGAGGGAGGGCAGGAGAGACAGAGAGAAAGCCAAACATACCAATGGTCACAATATAGGAAATGACAGTTTTCAAAATAAAAAATGCAAACTATCAACAATTTGTAAGAATTTTTACAATGTGCTAAAAAGAAGAGAAAGGTAAAGGAAAACTTTACACCATTAGGTTGGCCAAGACAACAAAAGATGAAAATTGTAAATTGTGTAGGAGGTCTGAGAAGATAAATATATTAATGTGCCATTGGTAGAGTTATAAATTGATAAAACTATGATGGAAAATATTTGTACTAAAAATCATTTGTATTAAATTTGTACTAAAATTACCTAAATTGTACCTATTCTTTGACCCAACAAAATTAAAAATAAAACTCAAGTTTATCAAAGATAAAGTTTCACAAATAAAAATATTTTAATAAAAGCATTTGTTTTGTAGGAAAAAAATTAGAAATAAAGTAGATATCCATTAATTCAGGAATGGCTGAAGAAGTATATTGCATATTAACATGATGAAATTTAGTGAACTCTAAGAATTAATAAATACAAAGACGTCAGACTCAACTGAGAAGTTATGTATAAAACAGATGAAGATAAAAGCAAACACTACTCAGAGAATATTTTACACAACTATAAAAATGTAAAGGAAAACAATGCAAAAGTACATTTGAACTCCAATCAATACACTAATTAATCTTGACTCAAGAAGAATAATGGTACAAAATGTCTCTCTCCTCTTAGCAAGGAAGTGATGCAATATAGGTCCAAAATGAAGTATCCATTGTCACACATACTCAATACACTGATACATTCTACTTTACTCTCCTTTTTCATTGTTCAGGAAAGTTTAGATGTGAGAGAACAATATCAGGTAGTAATAGCAATATTTCAAAGTTAATTTAAAAAAACCTTTTATTTTATGATTATGATAATTATTCCATATATTTTCTATTCTTTTCTGATTATTTTGAGTTTATTTTAAATTAAAAAAAACATGATTAGCTCATTATTCCTCCTGTATTTTAAACATCTTTTCAAAGATACTTTTTTATCTTTCAGTAATACTTAAGTTCATCACACAAATTTTGATATGTTGTATCTATGTAATAATATTGTTATAATGAGTTATCTGGTTTCTTTTTTTGGCCCACTCATTTTTCAAGATATAGTTACTTAGGGGCAGCTAGGTGGCACAGTAGATGGAGCTCCGGCTTCAGAGTCAGGAGGACCTGAGTTCAAATGTGACCTCAGACACTTGACAACTGCTAGCTGTGTGACTCTAGGCAAGTTACTTAACCCTGATTGCCTCACTAAAAAAAAAAAAAGATAAAATTACTTAATCTTCATTTAAGTCTATTTTTTTTCTTATACTATGAACTATTTTTATTATGCTTTAGTCAATAAGGGTAACTTTAGTATTTGTAACTTTTTCATTTTATATGATTTCTTTGTTCCTTAGCACATGACTTTTTTTGTAAATGGTATGATGCTGAGAATATGAATATTCTTTGAAGTTCCCATTCAGAGGACAACATAAACCTTCAGATTTAGCTTTTCTATTCTACTTGCTGCTCTCTTTTCATTTCTGTTTATCTAGAATTTAGCAAATATGAATGTTTCCTACAAACATTGTTTTCTAGTTAATGTATTTTTGAAGTTTAATTAGATTTTCTTCCTGGAATTTAGATGCTCTATCATTGGTGAATATGAAGTTTAGATATATTATTTTGCTGTCTGTGGTGTCATTGAACATAATGTAGTTTCACTGCTTATTTCTCATGGGTTTAAATTTTTATTATTAGTTTATTATTTCTTGATTCCCATTACTTTTCTGGAATTACCTAAAGCATAGTAAATATTCTTCCAGACCATCATTTTCATTCCAAGTGTGTCTTTATTTTTAATATGATTGTTGTATGTAGTAAATTGTTGGCTATTGTCATTTAACCATTCTGCCATTCTCTTTGATTTTATTAGAATAAGGAATCCATTCACATTCAAGGTTAGAATTATTAGGTTTGTATTTTCATCTATTAAATTCTTTTATAGTGATCTTTTCCTTTCCTCTTAGCCTCAGTAAGTATAACTGGGTTTGCTAATACTAATTTGATCTGAGTCTTTTCCCAAAGGCTCTCCTTCCAGTTCTATCTACCTGACATTTAAAGTCCTTTGAGTAAATTAAATGTAGTCTCCCTCTCTTACTTCCTCCTTCCTTCCACCCTTCCTTTCTCCTTTTCTCCTTACTTTATATCATTCTTTCTCCCTTTCTTCTTTTTTTTCTTTTCCCTTCTTTTTCATCATAGTTTCTGGGTTTTTTTTAAACTGATTTTTTAAAAAAGCCATTGAAAAAATTCTGAAAAATATCAACAGGTATCATTATAAGGTTCTTGAGTATTTTAGGCCAGTGCTCTTTTTCTCCTCATCTGTCATAGGAACATACTTCGATGGTACCAAATCATTTCCCCTTCTCAGGTCAGATCATCATTCCATTCTCCTTCCAATCTTGACCTTTATCTTATATTACTGTATCCGCCTGTTGTTGTGAAGAGAGTGAAGAACTAACTAGCTCTTCTTTCTACACACTCAAACTGAATAAATTCAAATGAGATTCTTTCCTTACTTGAAAATTTTCCCTGTGCTACACTCCCCCTCCCTCACAAATATGTAATTGAGAATATGATTTTTAGTCCATGGAAGGTTAATTCAAACCTTTATTGCTTTCTCTTGACTCTTTTAGTAATCATCAGTACTTTAGTCATGTATCATTTTGTCCCTTGATGATCCTACTTTATTTTCTTTTAAACTCTAGATCATTTTTTAACAGTAGCCTTGTGATAGAATCATTATCTCAAAGGGTTCCCTCTTCTCTCTGCCACATATGTTTTCTTTGAAAAGCATAAAAAGAGGGCCAGTCAGGTGGCACAGTGGATAGAGCACTGGCCCTGGAGTCAGGAGGACTTGAGTTCAAATCAATCTCAGACCAGACATTTGATACTTACTAGCTGTGTGACCCTGGGCAAGTCACTTAACCCCTATTGTCTTGCCAAAAAAAACAAACATAAAAAGTTTTCCCTGGGACTTGATTTGCTTAGGGACTAAGGTTCAAGTTGCACTTCTCTAAAATTTCCTGGTGAGTTCTTACTATTTATGTCACTTCTTGGTCATCCAAAGACGTAAAAAGGCCCACACAGAGCAAGTCAGGGCCTTTTGGATTTCTTAGATTTCCTAAGATTCAGGGAGTCATCTCTACTGACTAGACATATTTCCTCATGGAGTTGATGGATGTTGTGTCTATCTTAGCTGAGTGCTGCAGTATTGTTACTAGATATGTTTTGTAAGCAAAAAGAAAAGATTTTCTTTTTAATTTTTAATTTTTATTTTTAATTTGTGTGATAAAACATGCATTTCCATAACAGAGTAAATAGAAATAAAAAGATGATTGCACATAAAACTGCAAAACTCTTATGTACAACTTGCCATTCCTTTTAAATATATAATAAAGTTATCTTGTGGATTTCTTTTTTTCCTTTTTTTTAATTTGCTCCCCACTGTAGATTACCATTGGATACAACTGTGTGTACACACACACACACTCACACACACATATAGATACATATATATATATATATATATTCCGTATATATTCTATACAGATATATTCTATAAATGTATATAAATAAAAATATTCTATACATACTGCTATTTCTCACTTCTTTCTCTGGATGTAGAATATAAACTTCCTTTTTAAAAAGGAATTTCAAGATCTATCCTAATTCCTATCTTAATTTCCTCTTTAAAAAATTTAATTTCCTGGAGGCAGAATGAAGATGGCAGAGTGAAAGCAGGATCTCCCCTGAGCTCTCCCCCAAATCTCTTCAAATACCTTTAAAAAGTCATACTGAATAAATTCTAGTGTGTCAGAACACACAAAGAGACAGAGCAAGGCAGATTTCCAGCCCAAGACAACGTGGAAGGTTGACAAGAAAGGTTTGTTGTACTGCCTGAGAGAGGAGCATCCAGGACACAAGGTACAGAGGCAGACCTGACCTAAGCAAAGCCATTCCAGGGGACTGAATCACCAGCAACAGTGGTGAGTTCCAGTCTTCTTAGCCCACAGATGCCAGAGACAACTTAGAAGGTCAGCAGGAGGGATCTGTCTGAATTGGGTGAGAGAGAAGCACCATTCAGCACAGGGCTGCAGGGCGTGCAATACAGCCCCAGCACCAGTAAAGCAGGAACATGCCTTGGAGTGACTGAATCACTGCAATGGCAACAGCAGCAGTAGCAGTGGTAGCAGCAGCAGCAGCTGCTCCCAGAGCTATTAGCCCACAGACTGAATATTTGAAAGTCATCTATTTCTACTTCCAGGAGCCAATATGGTGGAGTAAGCAGGAAGTTGTTCTCACCCTCCCTTATTGACCTCAAAAAGAGCAGAGAATATTGTCCCAGGAAAAATCCTGACATAGTAGAGTCAGCAGAAAGACTAGATATAGCAGTATTTTAGTTCCTGAGGCTAAGGGGTTTGACAGGAAAGATCCCTCTTGCTGTGGCTAAAGGGTTCTAGTACAGGAAGGGAAGTGTTCCAGCAAGTCCCATCTCAGCAAACCAATAACCAGGCTCCTAGCCCCCTCCAACACAAGAAGCCTGGGGCAGTGCCCCCTGTGTGCCAAAAGCAGAGATCAACTTTAAAAGCCAGAAAAAAAGGCAAACAAAATAAAGAAGCAACATAGAAAAACAATGATCATAGAAAAGTATCTTGGTGACAAGGAAGATCAAAACACAAATTCAGGGAAGGATGACATTATCAATATATCCACATCTGAAAACACAGAGGAAATATGAACTGGTCTTAAACCCAAAAAGCCTTCTTAGAAGAGCTGAAAAAGGATTTTAAAAGTGAAATAAGGGAGGTAGAAGAAAAATTGAACAATTCATTTTTAAAAATGGGGAAAAAAGTACACTGAAGAAAACAACTCCCTAAAAAGTAAAATGGGCCAAATGGAAAAGGAGGTACAAAAGCTAACTGAAGAAAATAGTTCATTAAGAATTAGAATTGGGCAACTGGAAGCTAATGACTCTGAGACATCAAGAATCAGTAAAACAATTTTTTTAAATAAAAAAATAGAAGAAAATGTAAAATTCCTCACTGGAAAAACAACTGACCTGGGAAATAGATCCAGGAGAGAAAACTTAAGAATCATTGTTCTACCTGAAAGCCATGATGAAAAAAAGAGCCTGCACAGCATCTTTCAGATCGTCAAGGAAAATTACCCTGAGGTTCTAGAAAAAGACGGCAAGATAGTCATCGAAAGAATTCACCAATCACCTCCTGAAAGAGATCCCAAATTGAAAACACCAAGTAATATTGTAGCCAAATTACAGAATTATCAGGTCAAAGAGAAAATCCTGCAAGCAGCCAGAATGAAACAATTTAAATATTGTCGAACCACAGTCAGGATTATGCAGGACCTTGCAGATTCTACATTAAAAGATCAGAGGGATTGGAATATGATATTTCATAAGGCAAAAGAGTGTGGATTACAACCAAGGATCAACTACCCAACAAAATTTAGCATAATATTTCAGGGGAGGAGATGGACATTCAGTGAAATAGGGGACTTCCAGACTTTCCTGATGAAAAGACCAGAGCTCAATGGAAAATGTGGTCATTTTTTCAAATGCAAGACTCAAAAGAGGCATAAAAAGGTAAACAGGAAAGGAAAAAACAACAACAACAACAACAACAACATGTCATTCAATAAGGGTAAACTGTTTGTATCCCTACATGGGAAGATGTTACTTATAGCTCTTGAGAACTGTGTCTTTATTATGACATTTAGAAGAGATATACATAGAGAGAGGGGATGGGTTTAAGTTGATTGTGATGTGATGATAAAAAAAAAACCTAATGAAGTGGTGTAGAGGAACTGTAATGGGAGAAGAGGAAAGGAGAAAGCAGAAGAGGGTAAATCACATCATATGAAGAGGTACAAAGACATGTTGCAGTAGAGGGAAAGAAGGAGGGAGATGAGCATTTTTTGAACTTTACTCTCATTGGATTTGGCTCAAGGAGGGAATAAAATACTCAATTAGGTATAGACATTTAACTTGCCATACAGGCAGTAGGAAGGGAAAGGTGGAAGAAAAGGGAATGGAGGGAAAGAAGGGAGGGGAAAAGTAGTAAGGGAAAAGGGAGAAAATGGAGGGCGCTGATAGAAGGGAGGGCAGATTGAGGGAGGCAAGGGTCAAAAGAAAAACTCTAGTGAGGGGGGGAAGGGAGAAAAATAGAAAGAAAAGCATAAATGGGGAAGAAGGGAATAGTATGGAGAAAAAGACATAGATAGTAATCATAACTGTGAATGTGAATGGGATGAACTCTCCCATAAAATGGAAATGAATAGTGGAATGGATTAAAAACCATAATCCTAAAATATGTTGTTAACAAGAAACATATTTGAAACAGAGTGATACACATACGGTAAAGGTAAAAGGCTAGAGTAGAATATATTATGCTTCAGCTGAAGTAAAAAAAAAAAAAACAGGGGTAGAATTCCTGATCTAAGACAAAGCAAAAGCAAAAATAGATCTTATTAAAAGAGATAATAGAAACTACATCCTGCTAAAAGGGAGGATAGACAATGAAGTAATATCATTACTAAACATATATGCACCAAGTGGTGTGGCATCTAAATTCTTAGAGAAGAAGTTAAGGGAGTAACAGGAAGAAATAGACAGCAAAACTATACTAGTAGGGGACCTCAACCTCCCCTTCTCTGAACTAGATAAATCTAACCACAAAATAAACAAGAAAGAAGTTAAGGAGTTGAATAGAATTTTAGAAAAGTTAGATATGCTAGACCTCTAGAGAAAACTAAATGGGGATAGAAAGGAATATACTTTTTTCCTCAGCAGTACGTGGCACATACACAAAAATTGACATGTACTAGGGCATAAAAACCTCACAATCCAATGAAAAAAGACAGAAATATTAAATGCATCCTTTTCAGATCATGATGCAATAAAAATTAAGTGTAATAAAAAGTCATGGAAAGATAGACTAAAACTTAATTGGGAATTAAATAATCTAATCCTAAAGAATGAGTGACTCAAAAAATAAATCATAGAAAAAAATCAATAACTTCATCTAAGATAATGACAATAATGAGACACTATAACAAAATATGAGATGTAGCAAAAGCAGTTCTTAGGAGAAGTTTTGTATCACAAAAAGCATACATGAATAAAATAGAGAAAGAGATCAATGAATTGATCGTGCAATTAAAAAAAAAACTAGAAAAAGAACAAAAAGTCAATTAAATACCAAATTGCAAATTTTGAAAACCAAAGGAGAGATTAATAAAATTGAAATTAAGAAATCAATTGAACTAATAAACAAAACTAGGAGGTAATTTTATGAAAAAATTAATAAAATAGACAAACCTTTGGTTAATTCAATTAAAAAAAGAAAGAAGAAAACCAAATTACCAGTATCAAAAATGAAAAGAATGAATTTACCACCAATGAAGAGAAAATTAAAACAGTAATTAGGAACTATTTTGCCCAACTATGTGCCAATAGATTTGACAATCAGTGAAATGGATGAATATTTACAAAAATATAAATTGCCCAGATTAATGGAAGAGGAAGTAAAATATTTAAATAACCCCATTTCAGAAAAAGAAATTGAACAAGCCATCAATGAAAAGCCTCAGAAAAAAAAAATCTCCAGGGACAGATGGATTTACAAGCCAATTGTATCAAACATTTAAAGAACAATTAATTCCAATATTATGCAGACTATTTGGGAAAATGATAGAAGAAGGAGTCATATCAAATTCTTTTTATGATACAAATATGGTGCTGATACTTAATCTGGGAAGAGTCAAAACAGAGAAAGAAAATTATAGACCAATTTCCCTAATGAATATTGATGCAAAAATTTTAAATAAAATATTAGCAAAAAGATTACAACAACTCATCATGAAAATAATACACTATGACAAGGTGGGATTTATGCCAGAAATGTAGGGCTGGTTCAATATTAGGAAGATTATCAGTATAATTGATCATATTAACAATGAAACTAACAGAAATCACATGATTATCTCAATAGATTCAGAAAAAGCTTTTGACAAAATACAACACCGATTTCTATTGAAAATACCCGAGAGAACAGGAATAAATGAAATCTTCCTTAAAATGATAAGTAGCATCTACCTAAAACCTTCAGCAAGCATTATATATAATAAGGATAAGCGAGAAGCATTTCCAATAAGATCAGGGTTTAACAAGGCTATCCATTATCACCACTGTTGTTCAATATGGTATTAGAAATGTTAACTTTAGCAATAAGAGAAGAAAAAGAAATTGAAGGTATTATAATAGGCAAAGAAGAAACAAAGCTATCACTCTTTGCAGATGATATGATGATATACTTAGAGAATCCTAGAGAATCAAGTAAAAAACTACTTGAAATAATTAACAACTTTAGCAAAGTTGCAGGATATAAAATAAACCCACACAAATCATCAGCATTTCTATGTATTACCAACAAAGCCTAACAACAAGAGATAGAAGGAGACATTCCATTTATAATTACTGTAGACATTATAAAATATTTAGGAGTTACCTGCCAAAACAAACCCAGGACCTATATGAACACAATTACAAAACACTTTTCACACAAAGTCAGATCTAAATAACTGGAAAAACATCAGCTGCTCATGGATAGGCCAAGCTAATATAATAAAAATGACAATTCTACTTAAGTTAATTTACTTATTCAGTGCCATACCAATCAAACTACCAAAATTATTTTACACAGCTAGAAAAAATAATAAGGTTCATCTGGAAGAACAAAAGGCCCTGAGTATCAAGGGAAATAATGAAAAGAAATGCTAGGGAAGGTGACCCATCTGTACCAGATCTTAAATTGTATTATAAAGCAGCAATCATCAAAACTACTTGGTACTGGCTAAGAAATAGAGTGGTGGATCAGTGGAATAGGTTAGGTACACAAGACACAGTGGTCAATGACTATTTTAATCTGCTGTTTGATAAACCCAAAGGCCTCAATTTCTGGGATAAGAAATCACTATTTGACAAAAACTGCTGAAAAAAACTGGAAAAGAGTATGGTGGAAAATAGGCATAGACCTACATCTTACAGCCTATTCCAAAATAAAGTCAAAATAGATACATGATTTAGATATAAAGACTCTAGAAGCTTTTATATAAGCAAACTAGGAGAGCAAGGAATAGTTTGCCAGTAAGGTATATGGAGAACAGAAGAATTTATGAACAAACAAGTGATGGAGAACATTATGGATAATTGGATAATGAATAATTTTGATTACATTAAATTTAAAAGTTTTTTTTTGCACAAACAAAGCTAATGCAATCAAGATTAGGAGGGAAGTAGAAAACTGGGAAAGAATTTTTACAACCAATCTCTCTGATAAGGTCCTCATTTCTAAAATATATAGAGAACTAAGTAAAATTTATAAGAACACAAGTCATTCTCCAATTATAAATGGATATGAATAGGCAGTTTTCAGATGAAGAAATTAAAGCTATTTCTAGTCATATGAAAAATGTTCTAAATCACTATTGATTAAACAAATGCAAAGCAAAACAACTCTGAGGTACCACATCACACCTATCAGATTAGTTAACGTGATAAAACAGGAAAATGATAAATGTAAGAGAAGATGTGGGAAAATTGGAACATTAATGTATGGTTGGTGGAGTTGTGAACTGATACAACCATTTTGGAGAACAATTTGGAACTATGTCCAAAAGGCTATAAAAATGTGTATACCCTTTGACCCAGCAATACCACTTCTAGGGCTGATTCCCAAAGAGATCATAAAAATGGAAAAAGGACCCATATGTACAAAAATATTTATAGCAGCTCTTTCTGTGGTGGCAAAGAATTAGAAATTTAGGGGATGACAATCAGTTGGGGAATGTCTGAACAAATTGTGGTATATGAATGTAATGGCAAACTATTGTGCTATAAGAAATGATGAGCAGGCAGACTTCAGAAAAACCTGGAAAGACTTGTATGGACTGATGCTGAGTGAAATGAGAACTAGGAGAACATTGTACACAGTAATAGCTACATCGTGTGATGACTAACTTTGATATACTTAACTCTTCTCAGCAGTGCAAGGATCTAAGCCATCTCCAAAAGTCTCATGATGGAAAATGCTACAAACTCCAGAGACAGAACTATGGAGTTTGAATGCAGATTGAAGCATACTATTTGCTCTTTTTTTTCTGTTTTGATTTGTTTCTTCTTTCTTGTGGTTCCTCATATTGGTTCTAGTTCTTCTTTACAACATGACTAATGTGCTGATATGTTTAATAGGAATGTATGTGTACAGCCTATATCAGATTGTATGCCATCTTGGGGATGGAGGTGGGCAAGGAGGGTAGAAAATTTAAAACTCAAAAGTTTATGGAAGTGAATGTTGAAAACTAAAAATAAATTTCTATGTAAAAAATTTTAAAAATTCAATTTCCCTCAAAATATATCCACAATTTCTTAATAAGATATACTGTTGTTTAATTATTTCTGGTATTCTTACTATGCAAACTTCCTTTTGATAACTACTGAATACCTGTAAGAGTTTCATTATGTTCCCAACTCCAAACCTAAATTAACATGGGAAAGATACAAGTCAGGCCTGCCCAGAACAAGCCTAATATTTTTTCAAAAGGAGAAAATTGATTTCATTGATTAGTTTTTTAAAATCATTTGTTTATTGTTCTTGTCTTTCTCCTACTGAGAGCTATTTTGCAAGTCAATTACTCAAATCACCCAGTTTGTTTGTTTGTTTTAAGAAAAAGAACTAAAATACTTCTCTTTCTAGAGATCGATCTTTTTTTTTTTTAGTGGTACAGTTTTGCATGATATATTGTCTTGGGCTGCATCGTAATCTCCTGTGCTTTCAGAAATATTGCATTTGAATCTCTTTAATTTCTCATACATAAGGAACAACCCTAAAATATTTTAGTTGCCTTTGGAAAGAGTGCTGGATTTGTGGTTAAAGGACATGGGTTCTGGGCATCTCTCTTTTTCTTATTACCTATATAGAGCTCATGGGTTTAAGTTTTCTCAAGTATAAAATGAAACAATTAGAATATATTATTTTTGGAGGTCCTTTCCATTTTTAAGGCTCTGATTCTATGATTTTTCCCCTGACAGCTAAATGTCTTTTTTTGGGAAGTGTGTACTCTATATTATTTAGTATTGAAATAATGAAAGTTGATTTCTACCTGTACTGGAATTTTACCCTGTCCTTGATCTATACATTTCTTTGATTGTGTCTTGTTTATAAAACTTTTGAGCTTATAAAAATCTTGTGCTGTTTCTATAAAACTTTTATTTTATTTTTCAATTACAAGTAAAAATATTAACATTCATTTATTTAAAATTTTGAGCTCCAAATTCTCTCTCTCTTCCTCACACAACTCCCTCCTCTTTAAAACAGCAAAAACTGAAGGGCAAACAATATGTGAGTAGCAGTACCTGACCCAACAAGCCAGTTCTAGGTAGGCAATGTTTCTTTCTCTTACTCCTCCTCTTCTTCCTTTTCCATTTCCTTCATACATGTGGGTGCTCTGTCCAAAGGAAAATAAATTTTGATTGCTTATACTTCACATGGTATCTTGGGGCTTCAGGAGCTAGATTTTTTCTTCCCTACTTATTTATTCTATTATTTTTTTTGAGAAACTGGGACAATTACCTCTTTTTGTCTCATACAGTTTTCAGTTATGATGTCTTAAGATCTAGTTATGGATAACTAGGCTTTGATAAAGCCCATTGGGAATCAAATGGAGCTACCTGACTATACTTGTAAACCCAAATCACTCTGGCTTTCACTAACTGACCAATAACAGACTCCAGCCCAAGTCTCACTTGCTCATCGTTTGGGTTTTGATGGCTCATAATGAGTGCAAATAGCAATTGTTTCTGTTTTGGTCCGACATTTGGAGGGTCTTCCCCATCCTAATTGTTTCTTTGTGCAAGCAAAATGAGACATCTTTTACATCAATTCTTACCTAGCCTTTAACTACTGAATGGGTGTTGCCTCAGACAAACTGAGACCTTTGAAAGACCTTAGCTTAAAAAAAAAAACAGTCTCCTACTGCATCCTGGGCCATCACCAGTCATCCTGACCTATGTCTTGCCACTGGACTCTGATGAGAGAGTGGGACTGATGACTCTGCACAGCTCTGCCCCATAAGACATCAATCATTGGTCCTCTTCAAGAATGAGGGATGAACAACAACAAGCAATTTTATATGGCTTAGAAATGTGCAGTCATGAAAAACATATTTCCATATGAGTCATGTTATGAAAGAAAACACAGACAAAAAAAAAAGACCCCACAAAAATAAAGTAAAAACTAGCATGCTTCAATCTGTATTCGAATTCTGAAGTCCTTTCTCTGGAGGGGGTATTGGCGTGACATTGGAGTGATATTGCTGTGACAGTGGTGTGATATTGGCATGGCCATGACATTATATTGGCATATTTGTATAATATTGGCATGACATTGGCATGCCATTGCTGTGACTATTATATGCCAAAGGTGTGACATTAGCATGATAATATTGTTGTGGTGTTGTTATGGCAATACCGTGATATTGATATGATATTGGCATGGTGGCATATCAGCATATTTGTGTGATGATGGTATGATGTGTGATAATTATGTGAAATTGACGTAACATTGTGAGATATTGGCATATAGACATGACAATATCATGATATTGGTATGATATTGAAGTGACAATGGGGTGATATTGGCATAATGATGGCCTGTTATTGTCATGAAAATGACTTGATCTTAGTGTGATAAAGGTGTAATATTTACATGCTATTTATGTGATGTTGGCATGATGGCTGGGTGACATTGGTATGATGCTCACATGATAATGGTGTAATGGTGGTGTGATATTGGCATGCTGATATGATTTGGGGCATGATTTTGGCATGACTGGTATGCCAGTGGTGTGATTTTTGTGTGGCATCAGCATGACAGTGGTGTCATATTGGTATGTTGCTGGCATGATATTGGTGTCACAATTTCATAATATTGACATGGCATTGCCATGAAAATGGTATAACAATGGCCTCATATTGGCCTGATATTAGTGTGAAATGGTGTGATATTAAAAAAACCTTCCTGAGTCTGTGTTGACAGAGAGAGAGTGCCACTAGCAACTAGAGAAAATAAAGATCTTGATATAAGTGGCACTTGAGTTGCTCTTTTAGGAAACTTAGGAACTTCCATGAGGAATTAAAGATAACTGCCTTTTCATTCAAAAGAGAGTTCTCAAAAGAAACAAAAAAATTCTTCATCTTAAACCATGGACATCAGAGTAATGTTCAACTTTGGTTGGCAAAGTGTGAATGGCATTGCTTAGTTATTCCCTTTTCCAGGTTCCCCTTCTATGATTATGAATGGGTTTGACCAAAGGTTTGAATCAGGTGTTTTTTTGTAGTATTTAGAAACTCATTCACAGTATAAGGTATACTGTAATTTTGTGATGAAAATGCCAGAAAACATTTTTGTGTAAAGGAAAATATTTATGTTAGTTATTAAATGATGTGAGATATTGTGGCTGTTAAAGATGATGTTTGATAGCTAAAGAGTAACAAAGAAACCTTGTTTTAAAATATGCTATATACGTGTACAAAGAAACAGCTTTCAGGTAGGATTTGGACACTACATGTGGTATATAATATAAAGACTCAAATCCCTTTGTGAATGATGTGAAATGATGCCTCACCTGAGGTTGGGGGGGGGGTGGAGCCAAGATGGCAGAGTAAAAGCAGTGACTTGCTTGAGCTCTCCCCCAACCCCTCCAAATACCTATAAAAATGGCTCTAAACAAATTCTAAAGCAGCAGAACCCACAAAAAGACAAAGTAAAACAAATTTCCAGCCCAAGATAACCTAGATGGTTGATTGGAAAGCTATATTGAACCGGGCTGGGAGAGGAGTGCAGTTTGGCGTGGGCATGCAGGTCTCAGCAAACCTGGATCAGGCCTCAGAGGACTGAATCACAGGCAGCTGTGGCAATTTCCAGACTTCTCAACCTACAAAAGCCAAAGATAACTTAGAAGGTCAGTGGGAAAAGTCTATTTCTGCCATGAGAGAGAGAAGCTAGGTCCCAACCCCAATTCCCCAGCACATCCCCAGGGCAGCGCCTGCTTCCTGAGTTTCTGGCCCACATACTAAGGGCGAATCGAGTGTCTGAGCAGAGGGGGATTACAGGGATCTCTCTGCTGGTGCAGGATTCTCTTGCTTTGCCTGTGCTTGGATCTGGGTCACAGTTCTGGGGGTCAGTCCTGGGGCAAAGAGGAGTGCTAGCATAGTGGAGCTTGTATTGGCTGTTGAGAGGAAATCCTCCTCACAGTTCCAAGACAGAAAAGAGTGCTTATGGTCACTCATAGACCAGAGCACAGGCCAGGAAAGGAGTGAACACCTCACCCCTGATCATAGCACCTTGGAAGAATTGAAAATTTACAGGTCCCTAGAAGTATGTCTGAAAACAGCTGCACAAAACCCCTGAAGCTTGTAACAGTACATTCTCCACACTGGAAACAGATCCCTACCTTAACAAAGAGTTATAACTCAAGTAATTGGTCAGGAACATGAGTAAGCAGCATAAAAAGAGTCAGACTATATTATCTTACTTTGGTGACAAAGAAGATCAAAACACAAAACCAGAAGAAGACAACTAAGCCAAAGCTCCTACATCCAAAGCCTCCAAGAAAAATGTGAATTGGTCCCAGGCCATGGAAGAGTTCAAAAAGGATTTTGAGAAGCAAGTAAGAGAAGTAGAGGAAAAACTGAGAGTGATGCTAAAGGAGACCCAAAAAAATACTGAAGAAAATAACACCTTAAAAAATAGCCTAACCCAAATGGCAAAAGGGGTCAAAAAGCCAATGAGGAGAAGAATGCCCTAAAAAACAAAATTGGCCAAATGGAAAAGGAAGTCCAAAAGCTTACTAAAGACAATACTTTCTTAAAAATTAGAATGGAGTAATTAGAAGCCAGTGACTTTATGAGAAATCAAGGCACTGTAAAACTAATCCAAAAGAATGAAAAAATAGAAGAGAATATGAAATATCTCATTAGAAAAACAACTGACATGGAAAATAGATCCAGGAGAGATAATTTAAAAATTATTGGACTACCCTAAAGCCATGATCAAAAAAAGAGTCTAAACATCATCTTTCAATATATTATCAAAGAAAACTTCCCTGGTATTTTAGAACCAGATGGCAAAATAGAAATTGAAAGAATCTACTGATCACCTCCTGAACGAGATCCATGAAGGAAAACTCCTAGGAATATTGTAGCCAAATTCCAGAGTTCCCAGGTCAAGGAGAAAATATTGCAGGTAGCCAGAAAGAAACAATTCAAATATTGTGGAAACACAATCAGGATAACACAAGATTTAGCAACATCCACATTAAAAGGGTCAGGAGGACATGGAATATAATATTCCAGAGGACAAAGGAGTTAGGATTACAACCAAGAATCACCTAAACTGAGTATAATCCTTCAGGGTAAAAAATGGTAATTCAATGAAACAGGGGACTTTCAAGCATTCCTGAGGAAAAGACCAGAGCTGAATATAAAATTTGACTTTCAAATACAAGACTCAAGTGAAGCATGGAAGAGGTAAACAGGAAAGAGAAATCATAAGAGACTTATTAAGGTTGAACTGTTTACATTCCTGCAGGGAAAGATGATACTTGTAACTCATGAGTCCTTTGTCAGTATTAGGTAGTGGGAGAGAAAAAAGTGTATGTTTGTATAGGTAGATAGATAGATAGGTAGATAGATAGATAGAGAGAGAGCACACGGTGAGTTGAAGATGAAGTGGTGATATCTGGAAAATAAAATTAAGGGGTGAGAGAGGATTATACTGGGAGAAGGAGAAAGGGAAAAGTAGAATGGGGTAAATTATCTCACATGAAACAGACAAGAAAAGGCTTTTACAGCAGAGGGGAAATGGGGGAAGGTGAGAGGGAATGAGTGAATCTTATTCTCATAGGATTTGCCTTAAGGAGGGAATAACATACACAATGGGGTATGGAAGTCTATCTTACCCTACAGGAAAATAAGAGGGGGGGAAAGGGACAAGAAAGCAGGGGGTTGATAGAGGGGAGGTCAGATTGGGGGAGGGGATAATCAAAAGCAAACACTTCTGAGGAGGGACAGGGTCAAAAGAGAGAATAGAATAAATGGGGGGGTAGGACAGGATGAAGGGAAATACACTTAGTTTTTCACAACATGACTGCTATGGAAGTGTTTTGCATGACTATACATCTATAACCTGTATTGAAATGCTCACCTTTTCAATGAGGGTGAGTGGGGAGGGAGAAAGGGAGAAAATTTGTAACCCAAAGTTTTAAAAACACATGTCAAAAATTAAAAAATTAAAAAAAAGAAATGATGCCTCACTAGTATGGGAACAGTTTAATGTTTTAAATAGGCAGGGAAAGATCTTTTACTTATTAAAAACTAGAGAAATGAATGTATAGGAACACAGTTTGACGGCTTCAAAATAATGGATGCTCAGGGTGAAGCCTTGAGAGCAACAAACATGATGTGTATTTCAGTTCATTTGTAAGTATCTCTTTTTTACCTCTGAGGGTAAAACTTGTTAAAAAAAGAAAAGAAATCATATAAATATTTGTAGACTGAGGTATGTTTTTTAAGGACTATATATTTAATGGGAGAAATTTGAGAAGTTGTGAATGTCTAAGTGAAACATAAATCTTTGAGAGTCAGGAGGCTCCCATTTAATGTACAAGAAATAGGAAGAAGAACTTATAGATACTGGAGAGAAAAACTTGATATAGGAGCCTAAGGTGGGGGGGGAGGTGCGGAATGAAAGATATGGTATGAGGGCTTCAAAGTTGCTCAGGTTCTTGCAGTTAGAAGCAGTCAACTCACAGCAGGCTTCAGCTCAGTGATTCTTGATTGCTAGGAGAGACAGACAGAGAAAGAGAGAGAGAGAGAGAGAGAGAGAGAGAGAGAGAGAGAGAGATTTCATTGGCCAAGAGCTTTAGTGACAGCTATTACACTTAGATGTCACTTCCTCTCTTTTCATTTTATAGAGGAAGAAACTGATATCCACAAAGATTACGCGACTCATTCAAGGTTACTCAGAGAATTGATAGCCAGTCTGGGAAAATGTTTCTAAAAATTAGAGCTATGCTAAAGGAAACCTGGGAAATAATAGGTTTTCCCCTTCCTAAAGGTCTTTTAAGCAAAGCATCGATGAACATTTGTCAAGTTATATGATGTTGATGGAATTAATGAGTAGGATGAGTTTCAGACAAACCTGAGAAGACTATGGAAAACCTAAGAAATCATGCAAAACGAAGTTAGGAGAACATTGTACATAGTAACAGAATTACTGTAGGGATGATCAACTATGAAAGACTTAGCTACTCTGATCAAGAAAATGATCCAAGACAATTCCAACAGACTCATGAGGAAAAATGTTGGCCACCTCCAGAGAGAGAAGTGATAAACTCTGAAGCATACTTACTTTTTACTTTATTTTTCTTTTTATTTTCTGTTTTCTTGTGCAACACAGATAATACAGAAATATATTTTGCATAGTTTTACATGTATTGTTGTTGAGTTGTTTCAGTCATTGCCAACTCTTCATGATTCCATTTGGGGTTTTGGCATATTCTGGAGTGATTGGTCATTTCCTTCTCCAGTTCATTTTAAAGATGAGAAACCTGGGCAAACAGGGTTAAGTGACTTGCCAAGGGTCACAGAGTTAGTAAGTGTCTGAGGACAGATTTGAACTCAAGAAGATGAGTCTTTCTGATTCCAATATTTAGCAATTGCCTTCTCAAGGATGGGGTAGGGGCAGAGGGAAGTGAAGGAGACAATTTGGAACTCAAAATTTTAATAAATATTTGATAATTTTTTTACGTGTAATTGAGAAATAATGAAATAAGGTATTAAAAAAAATTTAGGCCCTAGCTTTATTTTTCATTGAGGCTTTTGGGTTTCTTTTGTTAGGGTTTATTATTAAAGGTAACGTGGTCTTTTCTAGATTGTTGATTTTTTTTTTAATTTGTCTGCATTGGTTTATCTCCACATAGGCTTGTATCTAGTCTTTATAATTTAGCCTTTTTGTCTTTTAACCTTTCTTTTCAATTTCTAGTAGGCTTGTTTAGACCTTACTTTTTTGACCCTCCCCCATACAATGAACTGATAGACCTTGTTTCCAAAAGGCCCCTCTCTGTGCTTTCAGTGCTCAGCCTGCTTCAATTGGGGAACTTTGGTCTTCTCTTGGAAATTCCACAGTAAAGAACTGAGAAATGGATTTCTATACTGCTGCTTATCTAAATATCCTTCAATTTAGAAGGTTCAACCAGTTTCCTTGACTCTTACTAAGCAGAGTAAATCTGCTATTCTTAGAACATTTTCTGATAGTCCAAATTACCAAAAGAGGCATATGGATGAAATTGGATTCTGAGATCTTGTCAAGCATGAAGCGGTTAAGAGAACCAGAGAGAAATGCAATTCTAGTGGGGCAAAAAGGGCATCAGATCTGGAATAAGGAGAGAATTGAGTTCAAATCCCACTTACTACATAAGTTTCCATATTACTATGAAGTCTTTTAATTTCTTTAAGCTACAGTTTCCTTATCTGTACAATGGGCATAAAAATATCAGTATTCCTATCTCAAGTGTTGTTATAGGAGTATCAGATGATATTATACATATACATATATATGTACACACATATGTATATATGTATACACACATGTGTGTATGTGTATGTGTGTGTAATGCATCATCTGAGAGCTATGTTACTATTGGACATCTACTTAGTAAAATAGAAGAGAAAATTTTGGTTGAGAAACTTACTTATACCCCACCATGTAGAATATGAAATGGAAAACCCTAGTTATTTCACCGTGATCTAAGAAACAGTGTGGTTACCAAGTCTTTTTTCTCAGGACAAGAATCAAATGCTGAGAGGGTGCTTCACAAATATGGATGCTCAATAATAATAATCATTCAAGTTCACAAATTAGCATGTGTCAGGATGTGCTAAGATAAAACACTGAATATTGTCCCTTTTTCTATTTTCCTTTTGTGCAGCTGTCATGAGGCTTTCTATGTTAGTGTGCATTAGGGAATAACATACAGAGCTTGCCAAATGTTGGGGTGGAGTGGAGAACCATCCTCTTTTTTCTAGGAGTTTGACATTCTTCTGCTCAGAGGCAGAGGTCTGAACCAAATGATTTGCTGAGACACCTTTCAGCTAAATGATTTAGTCTGTTACCAGTGATGTATTATTATGGAGAAGTGCCAAGTGTCAGATGTAGATAAGCAGGGGGTCCCAACTCTCAGTGCTTTCACAGCCACTGTGGCATGAGTGGATATAGATGCAGGTGACAGTGAGAATTTCCCTGCCATAGGAGCAATATGGCAGATGGATCTAAGGAAGGCAGGGTTAAATACTTGTGGGAAAGAGTCCCTCAGGTCCAAAATGAGAAAGACCTTCAGGGAAAGAAAGCAGAGTAGAGAGCACAGAGGTGTTCTGGGAACTGTGATCAGGAAAGCTGAGCCAACAAGATTGAGACCAAGACCAGATAAACAGAGCTCGGAAAGTCGAGGAGCACAGAGTTCTGTAGATGCTGTTAGGAAAACTAAATGAATCAAAACAAAACAAAAACACCTCACTTACCAGTATTATCTCCACCAACCTTTGACTGACTCAAAGTGAAAATGATCCTGGTGGGATAAAGACAACAAGGAGAGAAGGAAATGAAGGGACTTCTAATTAAATGGGTACCCAAACTTAATCAACAAGGAAAATGAGAATAAACTATAAGAGAAAAATAATAAATTAAAATGTTTTGATATGTTTAATATTTCTCCATATAACTATCATCTTTGCAAAGCTGAAAGAAAATAACTAGGCATCTAGGTGATAAATCATATAAACCACTGGATTCTGATTCAGGAATACCTGAGTTCAAATCCATCCTCAGACATTTAATAGCTGTGTGAACCCAGGCTTGTACCTTAACCTCTGTCAGCCTCAGTTTCCTCAACTGTAAAATGAGGATGAATTAGCACCTACGTCACAGGGTTGTTGTGAGCATAACATTAGATAATATTTATAAAGTGCTTTATAAACCTTAAAGTTCTATATAAATGCTAGTTGTTATTGTTAATCATTTATATTGTGCCAGTAGGTGTACAAAGCAGTTTTCTTGTTTTCCAAGAAAATAATCCAATGAAGTAGGCAGTTCAAAAATTATTATCTCCGTTGTATAAGATAAGATGACTGAAATCCAGAGAGGTTATATAACTTACCACAAGTCATATTATCTAATAAACATCTGAATCAAGTAGAGCTCAGGTCTTCTTGAGTCCAGCACTCAAAATTTAATGGAAAAACCTTATACCCTATTTGAATCTTTTAATTTGTAATGCAATGTGATTCTGGGACAGAAAAATTTAAGCTAATTATCCCTTTGGTGTTATTTCTTTGGCATAAAATATTCTACTTTCAACCATAATGTAATAAAGAGTTCATGTATAACAACACAGCCTGTAGAAACACAATAAAGTTATAATAACTGAGACAAATGTTATGGAAATATAACAGAAACCATATGAAAGAATCATTAAGAATTTTTATAAATAAATTTACACTAATAATTGTCAGAATAATGTCCACTCCTGTTGTGAACACTATCTCATTTATTCCTATATGCTATCCATGTTATAAAATGTGTCCAAATACAAACATTATTAAGCTGTGTGCAAAATAAAAATAATACCTTGAATGTAAATTTTTGGAATATTTAATTTATATTATATTGAAGGCTTTTTTTAAATGAAAACACAAAGGTCAATCTAGGTCTTTAGTGAGGGTTAATGTCACTAAAACTCTGATTTAGTTTCCAGTTTAAGAACCATATTTCCTGTCAAAGGTAAGGAGCTGATGATTTCATTAAGTCATTACCTCCTGCCTCCCACCAGAGGTGGGTAGATAAGAAAAGCAGATGTTCCTAGCAGGCATCAAAAGCAGCCACCAGTGAGAAGGCACAATATTCTGAATGAGCAGAAAGTATAATGATTGAGAGATGGAGTCTGGCAAGGTGGATTTTACTATTTAATTCAAGGGCCTATCTAACTTGATTGTATCCTGAAGACAGGATTAGTCTTAGGGAGAAAACTGGTACAATCTGAGGGGTATCAATAGGTCTTTTTGACCCCAGACCATTTGTTCCACTGGCCTGTAGTTGTGCCTGCAATTCCTAGATCACTTGGATCAGTTTTTTAAGACGTTGGCTTAAAAGGCTTATTTTACATGAAAGGAACATTTCATTAATCAATGAGCAGGAATTACATTTTAGACTAAATTAATTTATTATATTAACCTCAGCCATTCTTGCCAGAGACCAATAGAATGGAAGATAGACTGACAAGATTCAATTTGAGAATAGTACCAGAAAAAATGATACATCAAAAGATACTTCCCAAGATGGTCAACCAGATAAAGAACCAAATTGGAAACTTTCTGCAAATAACGTACTTAACTTTTGAATGGCTTGGCCAGGGAACTAAAAGAAAGGAGTGGTCGAGAAAAGATGATAAAAGGACACTTGCCTAGCATCATGATAGGGTTAGGACTAGAGATTTTAACATAAAAGAGTATAACAGATATGGAACAGTTGACAGTCCTACATCACCAACTACCTTTTGGACATTCTGACTGACTGAATGTCCCCTAGACATCTCAGACTCAATATGACCAAGACAAAACACCCCCACACCCAACCTTCCCTCCACTCTTCTGAATTTTCTTATTATTGTCAAGGACACCACTGTACTGCCACCCAGCTAGGCTTGCAACGTCACTGCTATCCTCAACTCTAACACACTCACACTCACTCTCTCTCTCTCTCTCTCTCTCTCTCTCTCTCTCACACACACACACACCCCTGTAAGCATGCATGTATGTATATATGTGCGTAGGTATGTATGTATACATACCCTTCTTTCTTTCTGCACATAAGTACCACCCACTCACCTAATTTAGATTCTCAACACTTTTCACCTGGATAATTGCTAAAACCTTATAATTAAATTCCTTGCCTCAAGCTTCTCCCTCCTCCAATCCATCCTCCATTTAGCTTCCAAAGCTATTTTCATAAAGTGTAGGTCTGCCTTTATCCATCCCTCTCCACTCAGTAAATCCCAGAAGCTCCCTATTACTTTCTGAAGCAAATATATAGTCCTTTGTTTGGCATTCGAAGGTATTCAACATCTGAACGCTTCCTACCTCCCCACTCTTCTTATACTTTATTTCCTATGTGATCTAGCTAGACAGAATACTTGCTTGCCTCTGTGATCCAGCTAGACTAACTTACTGTTTCTCATGTGACAGTCCACCTCCCATGTCTGTGCATTCTTACCAGTTATTCATCAACTCTGTAATATTCCCTATCTTCTTATTAGCATTCTTCTCTTCCTTCAAGATGCAATGTAAAATTCCATCTTCTTGCAGAAGTCCTTTCACAGTCCCCTTCAATGTTAGTTCCTTCCCTGTGAGAATACACCTAGTCTGCATGTATCTTGTATTTCAAATAATCTTAAAGACTTATTAAGTGCCTTTTTATGTTCCAGGGTTTGTGGTAAGTGCTTGGAAAACAGAAAGAGGAAAAGAGTGCCCCTGCCCTCAAGAAGCTGACAATCTAATGGCAAGAGGAACAATATGCAAACCAAACTATACAAAGTAAGTTATATTTAGGATAAATAAATAAAAATAACTAATGGAGGTAAGGTACTAGAATTAAGAGGGGTTGGGAAAGGCTTCCAGGAAAATGTGGCACTTTGGTCAGGACTGACAAAAGAATTTTTAAATACAGTCCAGATTGGACCAATCCCTAACCTGTGGATGGCCAGAGCCAAACAAAGTGGCCAGAGACAGGTGAGTCAGGAATCAAATAGAAGTTTAATTTCAGAGTGAGGAAAACAGGCTTGCAAGCAAAGTCCTCTTGAGAAGGAGGGCTTGCTCATTTGTGGCAGGAGTAGGATTCTTAAGCATGAAAATCACAAAAAGGTAGGAGCCAACACAGTCTTTCTTAGGTCTCAAGTGAACAATTCCCATGGCAGGCCCACACGTGCAGGCATTTTGGGGACAATGCAGGTGTTCTTTGTTCCTATGAGAACAGTCTCCAAGTTATTAGGATCATTGAGCCTTGTGATTGTTTCAAGTCTTAGGTATCATTGAGCCTTGCAAGGCTGCAATGGTATATAGAACCAAAGTTAGCATGGCAGGAACAGGAGTACAGCAACTGTTTCAATTCACTTAGCAGTTACAGGGACAGGGATTGTTCAGAATGTCAGGAGATGTGATTGATCATTTTCTGCTGCAGTATGTCAGCTGCAGTTCCAGCTCTCAGATTAGGATCCCATGTATAATAGGGAAATCACAAGTCCCAATGCTGGGGTTTTGCTGTGGCTGAGATCATCCAGAGCATGAGTGCAAAGGATTGTTGTTATGCCAAGCTCAGGGCACAGCCTGCTTGCTAGACCTTAGCTCTGGAAAACAAGGTGTCTCTTAATATTTTGACAGGCCTTATAGGCAACAAGGAAGTAAGTAGGTAGAGCTGATGAAGTAAAGGATTCCAGGCATGGAATCCAAAAAGAAAGAAAAAATCCCAGAATCTAGAGATAAAATGTCTTGTTTGTGAAATAGGTAGAAGGCCAGTGTCACTAGATTAAAGAATGTGTGTTGAGTACTAAAGTATCTGAAGACTATAAAGGTGGGAGGGGGCTAAGTTATGAAGAACTTTGAATGCCAAACAGAGCATTTTGTATTCAATCCTGGAGGCTACAGGGAGCCACTGGAGTTTATTGAGTAGGGTAGTGACATTATCAGGAAAATTACTTTAGTAGCTGAATTGAGGATGGAGTAGGGAGAAGCTTGAGTCAGGCAGACTCACCATGTGTGAGGTGATAAGGGCCTGTACTAGAGTGAATGTCAGAAGAGAGAAAGGGACATATTTGAGAGCTGCTGCAAATGTGAAATTGACAAGGCTTGGCAATAGATTAGATTTGGAAAGCTGAGAGATAGTAAGGAGTCTAGGATGGCTCCTAAGTTGTGAGCCTGAGGGACTGAGAGGATGGTGTTGCCTTCTACAGCAATATGGAAGGTATAAGGAGGAAGTTTTAGAGGGAAAGATAATGAGTTCAGTTTTGGACATATTGAATTAAGACACTTACTGGACATCCAATTCAAAATGTCTGAAAGGCAGTTAGAAATAAACGTTTGGAAGTCAGCAGAAAATTTGGGGCAGGTAGAGCAAGATAGGTATATTTGAGACTCATCAACATAGAGATGGTAATTAAATCCACTGGAGCTGCTGAACTTGCCAGGTGAAATAGTATAGTAGAAGAAGAGAAGAGGGATGTAGGACAAAACTTTGAGGAACACTTAAAATTAAAGGATATAATTTGGAAGAAGATTTAACAAAGGACACAGAGGAGTATATGTACCTAGTTACTTGTATTTGTTCCCTCTTACAACAATCTATTCCCATTAGAATAGGGGTTCTCTTTTAGGTTTAGATGAGGAGTTCTTTTTGACTTTTTTTTTGGTATCCCCAAGGCTTGGGCCAATTCTCTACCCATAGTAAACACTTAATAAGTACTTGTTGATTAAACAACAGGTATGTTAATTCAAGTACAGGAGGTATTTAAGGACTATCAAGATGTGGAATAGACCAAGTGTTCACATCCAAGATAAGCAAAGCTAGGGGAATAAATTTCAGTTCAGGGAGTGGTAAATAGGTGAGAGAGGCATAAGTACTTGTGTGGAATCCTTGATTGAATTCTAAAGAGGGACTGAGTAAGCACTGAAAGAAATAAATCTCTTTAATAAAATTAAGGTATTACTCATTTAAAACATGAATAATTTGGTTACAGAAAGGGGCTGAAAATTATAATGGAAAACTGCCCTCATTTCTTAGAACTAGAGGGCAAAATAGAAATAGAAGGAATCCACTGATCTCCTCCTAAAAGAGATCCCAAAAGATATTATAGCCAAATTCAAGAATTCTCAGGTCAAAGAGAAAATACTAAAAGCAGTCAGAAAGACATAATTCAAATACTGTGGTCAGGATCACACAAGATTTACTAGCTACCACATTAAAAAGCAGAGTGATTGGAACATAATATTCTGGAAGGTAAAGGACATAGGGGAATAACCATGAATAACATAACCAACAAAACTGAGTATAACCCTACAAGGAGAAAAAAATGGATATTTAATAAAACAGAGAAATTCCAGATATTCCTAATGAAAAGACCAGAGCTGAGTAGAAAATTTGACATTCAAACACAAGATTCAAGAGAGGCATAAAAGGTAAACATGACTGAGAAATCATCAGCCACTTAATAAGATTCAACTGTTTATATTCTCAGATGGGAAGATGATAAATTTAACTCCTAAGGACTTTATCATTATTAGGACAATTAGAAGGAGTCTACATAGACAGAGGGCATGAATTCATGTTGATCATGTTGGAATGATCTCAAAAAATGGAGATGTAAGAAAGAAGGATGGACTGGGAGAATGAGGAAGGGAGAGGAAAAATAGAAAAATTATTTCAAATAAAAGAAGTTCACAAGGAAGAACTTTTATAATGGAAGGGAAAAGGGAGTGGGTAATGCTTGAACTTCACTCTTATCTGAACTGGTTCAAAGAGAGAAGAATATGTATACAAACTTAGCAGACGCTTGTTGCACGTTGCTAAGAGGAAGAAGGGAAGTAAGAAAGAGAAAACAGGACAAGGTAATTGTTAATTTCCCTCTTTAACTGTTATAGTTCATGGTGAGGGGAGAAGGAAAGCAAATTAGGCATTGTATTTGTCAAGTTTTCAAGCAGAAGTGATGACTTGACAGGATGTGGGCATTATCCTTGTAGATATGACATTCTTGAAGGCATGTGTATATACATTAGGTATTCTCTCTGCTTACATATTTTACTTATCCACATACCAACTCTTTTGTAAAAATCTTATCTTGAACACTACCCCTTGTTTCTTAACCACATTTTAAAATAAAAAAATAATCATTTCAAATTTGAGTTTTTCTTTGCTAACTTCCAAAGATTGTTTCTTGCTTTCCTTTGGGAGTTTTAAGAAATGTCACATTTATTTCTCTCTCTCTCTCTGTATTTCTCCCACTCTCTCCTTCATTCCCTATACCAAACAGTACTTTCTCCAAATCCTTTTCCTCTAATTAAAAATTATTCTAATACACCCTTCTTCAGTGCTCTTCCACAAAGTTCGCTGCTCTAAACTCAACTATTGCTTTCTTTTCTTGGCACTTCCATGGATATCTTTCTTCACATTTTTCTCCTGTATCTACTTTCTTATACTTTCTCCCACATTTTGACTCCTCTGCTTCTCATTTCCCTCATTCTCTCTTCTCATTCTACCTACCCTTGACAGGAAATTTGGCTATTCAGCCAGTATCTATAGGCAAGCAACTTTATGACTAACAATAATTGATTAAAAAAAACTAATGATTTATTAGCTACAATAGTGTTTTTTTTTTTAATGTCAAAGAATTAATCACCCACGTCTTATAAAGTATACTTACTTCTAAGGTGGTCAGGTTAGATTATTGTCCTTTTCTAGATGGAGAAATTGCAAATAGACAACAAAGCCAAAATTATACCTCAGTACATTTCAAATGTGCCTTTTCATTTCTAACTCCCGATCCCAGCAGTCTAAGTCAAAGTCAGTCCATTCTTTTGTTTGCTCTATGTTGTTGTTCAGTCCTTCAGTCATTTCTGACTCTTCATGACCCCATGGACCATAGGGCTTGCTCTATAGCATCTTAAACAGTCTCCTAATAACCAGTCTTAGCCTACTCCAATCCATCCTACATTTTGCTGGCAGATTAATCATCCCATAGCATTCCTCTGTTAAGTTCTTCTCCCACTCAAAAAAACTTAAATAGGTCCCCATTTCAGAATGGTTAAAGTTAAAAGTCATTAGCCTGGCAACAAATACCTTCAGCAATCTGGTTCCAATAAAAATTTTACTACCTCTCTTCATATGCCCTATCCTAAAGTCAGTCTGGGCTTTGCATTACTCCCTAACATGTCTTATTAGTTTATTCTCTCACGGCTTTGCTGACAACATCATTTAAGTTATAGAATATCCTCCTCCCACCATGTTGATATATTTTCCATAAGATTCAGCACAAATGTGACAGTCCTTAAAGCAGTCCTTGTGGCCTGTAATTGGCAATGTTCTTTTCCTCCTCTGAAATTTCATATATATGAGTTTATCATATTCTACTTCAATTTCACACTCACATGTATGTATATATGTGAATGTATGTACATAAGCAGCTAGGTGGTACAGTAGAAAAAGGACTGGGCCTGGAGTCAGGAAGACTCATCTTACTGAGTTCAAATCTGGCCCCAGACACTTCTTGGTTATGTGACCCTGGGCAAGTCACTTAACCCTGTTTGCCTCAGTTTCTTCATTTGTAAAATTAGCTAGAGAAGGAAATGGCAAACCAGTCCAGTATCTTTGCCATGAAAACCCCAAACAGGATCACTAAGAGCCAGATGTGACTGAAATGAATGAACAACAACAACCATCTTCAGTGCCTTACACAAATTAGGAACTGAAAAATTTATATAGAATAATGTTAAATAAATTAATAAAGCAGCAGAATTAGTCAACTGATTAGATGTAGGGATGAAAGTTTAAAAAAAATTTTTAGCAACATCACAGTCTCCAAAAGATTTGAGCAGAATAAAGACTGAAATCACATTTGTGGGGAAAAAATAAATAAAAATAATTAAAAATAGATGTGGCATATTATTCAATCAATTGCCCTTTAAATATTTATTTAAATAAAAATATATAAACAACAAAATTTACACCAATGCTTTATAATAATTTCATTCATAAGTGTAATCAATACAAATTAATTGACACAAAATGTAGCTCAGAAGCTACCTCAGTCAGCAAACATCTGACTTACTTGCCAAACAGAGAGAAATGAGTGCCAAAGGAAATCCCATTAAAATATATTCCTATTTGTAAAATATTATTAAGAATTATGATGAATAATTATGTGTAGTACCACCTCCTATATTGGAGAAAGATTTTAAAAAATCATAATTTAAATAAAATTTAGGAAGATATCCAAGCACAGTTATCTCAAGGGCATTGAAGAATGAAAAGAGAAAGTGAACTACACACAGAAGAAAAAAAATATTTGTCCAAACCATTTTAACAAGCTGTTTCCTCCAACAAAGAAAGTAAAATCCCTACACTTAGACCCTAACATGATGGTCCCCAGTGACAAAAATGACACCAAAGAGAACAAAAGCAAGAAAAGTAGTTAGATTGGGTCAAGTAAACATATACAGAGGATATTTATCATGCTTGAGGCAATATAATTATAAAACTATTGATAAAAAAAATACCTGAAACAGGTAAAACACCAAAGGAGTGGAAAAAGTCTCAGAGCTTATTAACATAAAACAGTACCTGAGAACATCAATAACTTATATATATGCATACTCTTTCATCTATACAAAATCTTTGTAAGAGTCATCTTTACATAAATTGAGAGCAGTCTTATGAAGGAATCAATAGGGAGCAAATAAACTGTCACAAACAGTATTTAACAATGAACCACATTGCTACTATCTCACAATTAACTATAAGTTCTTAAAATATGAAATTCCACTGTACTTATAATTTGTTGATTATAGAAATGTACTTTGTTCAATCCAACACCATTCCTTCTTACAGGTTTTTTACAACAAAGTGTCTCCCATTTGTAGATCAAGATCCTTCAGGATTCTTTAGAAGTCACATCTGAAATAATCCTCTTCATTGACTCTCTCATAAGTCACTTCAAATGAAGATATAGAGATAACTTCAACATGGAGACATATATATATACATGTGCACACATATATGTATGTATATGTGTATGTATACACACAAACTCACATACACATGTACACACAGAAATGAAGGCTGTGTATTGATTATATTTCAACACACATTTGCATGAACATCCTATTAAACTTATCCAACAATAGGTATATTTTGAACAGTCAGTACAAATTGACTGTGGAGTGGGCCTTAAGTCAAATTACAGGGCCCCTTATTGACTCCAAACTTCCCAACAAATGAAAAGACCATCTTTACCAGTGTTGATACATGGCAAGGAGATGTAGATATCATTGCATTAGAAGAGTTCAAAGTGATTATCACATAAATGTAAAAGAAGAGTTCTATGGTGTGTGTGAGTAGGTTATAAATCATAATCTCATATGAACTTTAGTGAAGAACATGAGTAAAGGACATCACCAAAGAATTTTACCACAGGAAGAGAACACAGGCTGGTCATAGAACAAAAGAAAGGGATGATATTTAAATAGCATTCCACTGGTATCCTCAGGATGTGAAGAGAAATTAAGGAAGGTCCTTTACACATTGAATGGAGCACTTATGAACTTTGGTGAGAACACTGACACAAGTTGTAGAGAATGAACAACCATGAATGTGTTATAATTAATATTATTGGAAAGAACTCCCAAAATGATAAGATCACAGATCCACTTGAATAGAAAGAGGCAATATGGGTAATAGGTAGAGTATGAGAATTGGTAGACAAGAAAACCTGGGTTCAAATCCTGCCTTTGACAATTATTAGCTCTGTGGCCAAGGGGATTTCATTTCACTTCCCTGAGTCTTAGACATCTCACTTCAAGTATAGGTCATAGATAAGACATGATCTGCATTTGTTAAGAGAGTTCACAAGTCCTTAAGGTATACGGAATAACCAGCAACTGTAACATTTTTGGTATAGATAATGCAACTTCTGTGGCTGAGCTATCAAAAATTATGAATAGATATTCCAAAGTAATAAAGTCTTTACTCTTCTTCATGAGTGTATGCCTACTTTCAGATATTGAATTCCATTGGAGGATACTCCAATATCAAATACCAATTGCTCTCTAAGGATTATGAGAGAGCACCACACATGCACACATTACAGCACTTAGTATCATTTGACAATTACAATGACATATGGTCAGAGAACTGAAGTTAGTTGACCTTGGTCACCAGTTCCCTTTTAATTCACTACATTGTCACTTCTCAGATATGATTTAAAACACTAACCTGGGACTCAAGAAAGAAAAGTGGGAATTGGAGAGATCCAGTTTAACTTCAAGGAGACAGTGGTGCTGTACTATCTCATCACACCTAATTTAATGCAATTAAGCATGATTGGCACTTTCTTTTCAGGAAGAAATTAGAGCCAAGCTGGCAAAGAGAAAGAATTTTTCCCTCTTCAAGTAGATAGCTTTCCCTAGAGCAAAGTTGAGCTAATTAGCAGAACAAAATATAGACAATAAAGGAGAATGCCACTGTCAACTGATGCCACTTCCTTTATTATCATAAGTGCCATGATGTCCCTCCATTTAGAGCTATAGAGAACTCTTATTTGACTTGGTGAGGGAGGGTGGCATTTTAATTTGATGAGATTTGTTTCAATTATTTCCACTCTGACACTCAAAATGTCAATCAATTGCATACAGGTAATGAAATCGATCTGTTCTCTTTCAGTGCAGTTGCACTGAAAAACTCAAGATGGGATATTAAGGACTTTTAATCCCTGGAGTGATCTGGTGCAAGCTACATTTAAACTGGGAAGTCATGGTTCCCAGGACTTCAAAAGCCCCTCCCCCCTGCATTGTGGGTTTGTGACTATTCTGAAGCTTTTGTGGAAGAGCCACGTGCACTTGTGTGACCTTTGGACTACAATCCCTGCACATGTGTCTTTGTCTCTTCCCTTGAGTTTTTCAGAGTTTTTCACTTTTTTCCTGACACAGCCAAAATTAAATAGTCATTTATTGTCAGTGTGCTAAAGGGAAGATTATCAACTCAAAAGACATTCTTTCCCAGGATGACTTTTCCTCCATTGAAGAAACTCTTAAAGGTCTTACAATTTTCTAACATTTTAATCAACGTTAGTAGTAACTCATTTCCCTTTGCCATTTTTATTGCTTACAATTCAGATGCTTCCAGTTCCATTCACTTTATAAAACCATCTCCTAAGATATGGAGGGGTTATGATCTGCATCAGTTGTGACTGTAATCACACTGATGAAATAAGGGCTCTTTGGCAACACTGAAGTATCCTTCCAAGCTAAAATTATGAGCTAGATAATCATTCATTCATTCATTCAAAAAGTATTAATTCAAAAAAAGTATTTAATCAAAAGCTATGAAATTTTGAACATTGGGGATACAAAGATAAAAAAATAAATAAATGATACTTGACCTCAAGGAGCTTAGATCTTAACAGGGATGAATAGCATACACAAAAATAAGTAAATATAAAATAAATGCAAGCACAAGGTTAAATAATTGGGTAGTGCTAATACCTAGGTGGATCAAAAATATTCTGAACCCTGAAAGAACTTGGGTGAAGGGGAGAAAAGAGTACAGTTCAGGTGTGGGGTAGCTTATGCAAAGACATAAAGATGGGAGATTCAATGTGATCTATGAAGAATGATGAGTAGGTTAGTGAAGTAAATGTAGGGAAGCAATGTAAATGCAAACTAGCCATTGTCTCTGACCAGGGAAGAGACAAAGACACATGTGCAGGGATTGTAGTCCAAAGGTCACACAAGTGCACGTGGCTCTTCCACAAAAGCTTCAGAATAGTCACAAACCCACAATGCAGGGGGGAGGGGCTTTTGAAGTCCTGGGAACCATGACTTCCCAGTTTAAATGTAGCTTGCACCAGATCACTCCAGGGATTAAAAGTCCTTAATATCCCATCTTGAGAATCATAGAGGATCTTGAAGACCAAGTACATAGAATCTCAATATCCAAGGGATGTGGCTAAATCCAAGAGGAGGAGGAGGAACAGCAGAAGGAGGAGGAGGAGGAGGTCATGACAGGAGCACAGGTGGTGAATAGTGAGACTAAATAAGGCTACCCACCCTACCCAAAAGCACAGTGGGGTGCTAAGCCTAGTCCTGGAACAAAGCCCCACTTTAAGAGCTAAAGTAGGAAAATGAGTAAACCAAAGAAGACAATTAGCATTATGAAAGATTGTATTGCACCACAGAAGTATTGCAGAATGGAAATCCCCCAAAACCAGCTTTGAAGGAGAGAGTAGCTCCATACCTCCTGGAAACAGTGAGTCAAAGGAAAATTGAGTTTCTGCAGAGACTACATGCACACCAAGAATAAATGAAGCAAGAGATAAAGAATGAAAAAAAAAGTTCTGTAAAAACAAATTAAAAGTATAAATAACTTAGAAGAGAAAGCTGTAAATCTTACCCAAGTAACTTACTGACACTAGAATAGAGAAAAAAATCCATGACTCCATGAAAGCAAAAATATTAGAGCAAAATCAAAAGACTGAAAAGGAAACAGAAGAAAAAGTAAGATAGCTGATATAAAAATAACTAATTTAGATCACAGTTCAAGGGACTATTATTTAAGAATCATTGGGGTCTTCCAGATCACATGAGCAAAGAATTTGACATTTCTTTTTATCCCTATGACCTCTCAAATGCCTCCAAAACAGGAATTATATGCCAAACATAAAGCAATTTCAACTATCTCCATGGTCTAGGACATCTAGACTCCAAAAGAATGATAAAAAACCCCAAATGCATGAATTGATGCTTACTTATCCTGAACTCACTTAGCACCCTACCTCCCCTACCTCCCACATTACCACCATCAAAGCTACACTAGTAGATTCAAGAACACAAAACAGGATTACAATAAAACCCATTCCATGTGTATTCCTCCTTCTGTCCAGTGCTATAGAGACCTCAGCTCTTCACTATGGAAATTTTCCCTGACTACAACTGACAACCAGGTGGCAACTGCTCCTCAGGAATAAAAATTTACTGGGAGACACAACCCTATAGCACAAGGGTTGAAAAGCTCTGAACTGCAAGTGTCAGGATAAAGAACTAAGGAATAGAGGGAATGGAGCAGGATACCAGGACAGAAGACTATATGTATGGTGGTAGGGGTATGTTCAGCACTTTACAATGCTTGAGGAAAAGAGCACAGCATTCAGCTAGGGCCAGGACTGTAAACCCAAAAGTCACTTGAGGCAGAAAACCAGACTGGTGAATCATAAGTTGCTCATTATGGGAGGAGGTTAAGATGTTTTGAGATCCAACCATCAAGGAAACCATAATTAGGATAGGAGGAGACACAAAGTGAGTAATAAAAAATTAATGGGGGAAAAAGCCAAAAAAATTACCAAAGATTTTAGGAAAATGAAAAGCCAAAGACATGGGACATAAACAGATAAATCAACAGGCAAAATAATCATAATAACAGAAGGAAATATAGTTTACATATCTAGTAAATGAACTTAGGTATTTACGAATAAATACTGCAAAATGAAGGAAAATGATTCAATACAAAAAAGTAGAACCTGGTGGAGTCAAGATGGTAAATAAAAGGCAATGACTCACCTAAGCTCTTCCTCAAACCACTCCAAATAACTTTAAATTATGCTCCAAAGCCAATTCCAGAGCAGTAGAACCCACAAAGTGAAAGAGTGAAAAATTCACTGAAGAAAAGAACTCCTTAAAATGTAGAAATGGCCAAATGGAAAAGGAGGTACAAAACCTCACTGAAGAAAATAATACCTTTAAAACTATAAGTGGGTAAGAAGAAGCTAATCACTTCATGGGACATCAAGAAACAATAAAATAGAGTCAAAAGAATGAAAGAAATAGAAGAAAATGTAAAATATTTCAATGGAAAAACTAACCTGGAAAATAGATCCAGGAGTGATCATTTAAGAATTATTGGACTGTCTGAAAGCCATGATCAAGAAAATAGCTTTGACAGCATCTTTCAAGCAATTATCAAGGAAAAATTCCTTGATATACTAGAAGCAGAGGGTAAAACACAAATTGAAAGAATTCAACACTGACCTCTTAAAAGATATCCCAAAATGAAAAATCCCATGAATATTATAGTGAAATTCCAGTGCTCCCAGGTTAAGAGGAAATTATTGCAAACAGGCTAAAAGAAACAATTCAGATATCATGGAACCATAGTCAGGATAAAATAAGATCTAGCAGTTTCTACATTGAAGGATCAGAGGGCTTGCAATATAATATTCTAAAGGGCAAAGGAACTATGATTACAACCAAGAATTCCCTACCCAGCAAAAACTGAGTATAATCATTCAGGAGAAAATATAGACATTCAAAGAAATAGAGGACTTTCAAGAATTCCTGATAAAAAGACCATAGCTGAAGAGAAAATTTGGTTTTTAAAAGAAGTATAAAAAGGTAATAAGATTGAACTGTTTATATTCTACATGGGAAAATGATACTTGCAACTCCTAAAACTTCCTCATTATTAGGGCAGTTAGAAGGAGTATACATAGACAGAGGGTACTAGTGGGAGTTGAATATGATGAGAGTATTACCTAAAAAAAAAATTAAGGAGATGAGAAAGGGGAATGCACTGGGAGAAGAAGAAAGGGAGAGGTAGGATGGGGTAAATTATCTGACGAGACCCAAAGAAGAGTTTTCAATGGAGAAGAAGATAGAAGAACTGGGGGGGGGGAGAATACCCAAACCTTACTTTCATTGGATTTACCTCAAAAAGGAAATAACATACATACTCAGTTGGGTGTAGAAATCTATCTTACCATGTAGAAAAGTGTGAGGGGAAAGGGATAAAAGAAGGGGAGGCACTGATAGAAATGAGGGCAAATTGGAGGAGGTAAAAGTCAGAAGAAATATTTTTGAGAATGGACAGGGTAAAAGGAGAGAGAGAGTAGAATAAACAGGGAAACTAGGATGGAGGGAAATATATATCTAGTAATCATTACTTTAAATCATTAATTTAAAAAAATTATATCGAGTTTCTCTGATAAAGACCTCATTTCTCAAATATATAGAAAATTGAGTCAAATTTGTAGAAATAAGAGCCATTCCTCAATTGACAAATGGCCAAAGGATATGAACAGGCAGTTTTCAAAGTAATCAAAACTATCTATAATTATAGGAAAATGTTCTAAATCACTATTGATTAGAAAAGCTCTGAGCAACCACTACACACCTATCAGATTGCCTAATATGATAGAAAAAGAAAATAACAAATATTGGAGGAGATGTGGGAAATTAAAAAAAATAAAACTAATGCCTTATTGGTTAAGTTGTGTACTGATGCAATCATTGTAAAGAGCGATTTGGAATTATGTCAAAAGGGCTACAAAATCATGCATACTCTTTGACCAAGCAATACTACTACTACACCTGGATCCCAAAGAGATAAAAAACAAAAGGAAAAGGACCAATATGTACAAAATATTTCTAGCAGCTCTTTTATTGTTGGAAAAGAATTGGAAATTGAGGGCATGTCCATCCATTGGGGAATGGCTGAAGAAGTTATTGAATATGGTCGTGATGAAATACTATTGTGCTATAAGAAAAGATGAGCAGGATGCTCTTAGAAAAACCTGGAAAGACTTACATGAACTGGTGCAAAGCAAAATGAGCAGAACCAAGAGAAAACTGTATAAAATAACAGTAATATTGCAAGATGATCAGCTGTGAATTCTCAGCAATACAATTATTCAAGACAATTCTGAAGGACTTATGATAAAAGGTATTATACATCTCCAGAGGAAAAAAAAAACTTGTAGAGCCTGAATGCAGATCAAAGATACCTTTTCTTTATTTTATTTTTCTAAGGACTTTTTAACTGCATTTTCTTTCACAGCATGACTTACATGGAAATATGTTTTGAACAACTACAAATATATAACCTATGTCAAATTGCTTATCTTCTCAATGAAGGGAGGAGAGGAGGGAACTAGGGAGATAATTTTTAACTCAAAATTTGAAAAAAAATCCTAAAATTATTTTTATGTATCATTAAGGAAAAACAAAATATTAAATAAAAAAAGAACAAAGGTAGACACAGTGGTATTTGGGATGAACATGGAACTACAACACCCTATTCCTGAGTGGTTCAAAAGAGAAATAAAAATTATAAGAGCTGCATTTATGGCCTGCACAGTAAAAATAAGGTTTAAACCAGAAAAACTAGAAATAGCAATGACAAGTTTCACCAAAGTGACTAAAGAGAAAACAATAGACTGATAAAGCAAATACAGAAAAGTGAAAGAATTGAGGAAAAAAACAATAACATTAAAGGAAAATATCCTCACTGTGCAAGCAAAACATTCTGATCTTGAAGATAGGATGCAGCAAGATAAACTAATGATAACAGGTTTCCCAGAAGAACATGTCAGGAAAAAAAAAAAAACCTTGACACAATAAAGCAGGAAATAATAGAAGAGAACTGCCTAGAATTTCTGAACATTAAAAAATAAGTTCCAATTGAAAGAAATAATGTTGCTCTAGGAAAAAAAACAAACACCCAATAGCTGAAAACTCCAAGATACATCATATTATTTAGATTTAGCAATTGAATTCAGAAACAGCAAGTTATACAAGCCATCTGGAGAAAGACCCGAAATTACAAAGGAAAAGATATTGAAATAATGCAGAACTACTCTGCACTCATTAGAAAAGGTAGGATGGAATGGAATACATTCCAAAAAGCAATGAAGCACAGGATACAGCCTAAGTGTTCTATCCTACAAATCTGAACTCAACCATACATGAAAAAAAAAGATAAATGTTCATTCAATAATAAAAAAAGGTTTGAGACATTTTTAGAAAGAAAACCAGAAGTAAAGAGATTATTTGCTTCTCAAACACTCCAAACAACAGAGATTCAAGTAGGAATGAATAAATGCTGTAGGCACAGACAGCAACAGTAACAGAGTGACAACAAAGGTTCTAGTAAGAGAATTAATTCTAAATGTACACAAGGAGATGGGAGTGAAGATGGAAATCTTGTAGAGATAATAGTGAAGAGGTGAACAGGGAGAATTATAGATAGATCCTTTTGAGATTCTACCTACACATAAATCAATGTTTGAGTGTGTGTGGGGGGGTACTATATTAGAAAATCTGAAGGTACATTAAATAGTATAGGGGAGCAAGGATATAGAGAGGAGCATGTAATGTACCAGGGTCAAGACAAGGGCTAGCAATGAGAGGAAGGTGACCATTGTGATCTCTGAGAGAAGAGCCTACAGGGAAGTGGGTGAAAACAAGGTGGGTGTGGGAAGTTTTGAAAAGAAGAGTAAAGGAAGGAGGCCTTCATTTAGTGGTAGGAGTGTATTCCACTGATGAATGCTCTATGGGCAAGGAGAGATATTTTTGAAGGGAAACAGGGATCTTGCACTGACTATAGTCTGGGAGATTTGGCAATTGATTTTGGTACTACTCATTCTACATTGGGATGTGGGAAGTTGGAATTATTAGGGGCAAATGGCACTTGGGGGAGTGGGAGAACGTATACAAAGAGAAGATTTTGAGGCAAAAGTAGGAGGGAAATGGTAACCATGGGAGGGTATAGATCAATTATGAGCTACATAATCAGGGACATGGTAGAAAGGAGCACTACTATGGGGTAGTGGTCATTCTGACAAATGTATTAATGGGTGTCATTCTGGGAGTAAGGGGGAATCCAAAGGGTAAATCCTACAAGAGAGTGGCAGAAAACACCTAGAGGTAAAGGTAAAAGAAAGTGAGCTAGTGGGAACAGGGGCACCTTAAAAAAAAGATTAAAGTAAAGTAACTGAAGGAACAAAATACTGTGTTTATAGTAGAAGAGGGAAAAAATAAAATACTTTTAAAATTTAAAATTCAGAAGCAGATGGAGAAAAAATATAAGCCTAATTTTCATAACTTTAAATGTGAATGGATTAAATAATCCAATGATACAAAAAGAGTGACAGATTGTATAAGAAAACAAAATGCTACAATCTGTTGCTTACAAGAAACATATTTGAAAAACAAAGATGTGGATAAAATAAAACTCAGGAGATGGAAAAAATTACTATGCATCATGTGAATAAAAAAAACAGGAGTTGCAATCATGCTATCTGACAATGCTAAATGAATGAATGAATGAATAAAAAATCAAAAGATAAAAATGGATAAACAAGGAAATTATGTTGCACAGAGAGGAACAGTAGACCATGAACCAATACTAGTAATAAGTTTATACACACCAAATTCCTTTGCAACCTAATTCAGAAAGGAAACATTAACTGAGCTTCAAAAACACATGAACAGTTACAAAACAATGATAGGAGACCACTATTTCTCTATCAGTCTTGGATAAGTCTAACAAGATAAACAGAAGGCAAAATATTGAACTGAATATGTTTCTGGAGAAACTAGAGTTAAAACACATATGTCTTCTAAATGGGACAACAAAGAATATGCATATTTTTTTCAGCATCATTTCGAATTTTTACAAAAAATGACCACTAGGGCACAGAGATATTGCAAACAAAAGATAAAAAAGCAGAGATGATCAATACAACCTTCAAAACCATAATGCAATAAAAATAGAAATTGATTCAGGTAGCATAAACAAAACATATAGACCTCAATGGACACTTAACGATGAAATATTAAATGAATGAGTAGGTCAAAGAACAAATCATAGAAACAATAACTATGTAAAAGAAAATAATAATGATGAAACAACATAACAAAATTTCTAAGATGTAGCTAAAGAAAGCCTCAGAGGGAAAATAATATCCTTAAAATATATATTAACAAAAAAGGAAAAGAGAGGATTAACTGAATATGCATTAAAATTAGAAAACCGACGAATAAACAAAACTTTAAAATATACATTAAAAGAACATATTAAAATTGTAGGGGGAAAAGATAAATTGAAATAAAAAAATTGAAATGACAAATAAAAGATTGTTCTTTGAAAAGACTACTAAAAACCAATAAACCCTTAGCTAATCTGATTTTAAAAAGGAAAACAGATCATATCAATACAATAGCAAATAAGCAAGATGAAATCAGCAAAATGAGAAGAAATAAAAATAATCACAACGTAATTGTGCACAGTAATATGGTAACAAAATGGAGAACATAAAGGAAATAGAATACCTTCTAAGTTATAAAATACCTTAACTATCAGACCAGTTAGAGATCTTAAATAATTCAATCTCAGAAAAGGAAATAGATATGGCTTTCAAGAAACTACCAAAGAAATAAATAGAAGACAACTAGGTAAAGTCAATTGGAGACAGTAATCAATAATGTCAAAAGATGGCAAGGTCTTCAAGGAGACTGTAGATTAGGAAAAGGCCATTAGATTTACCAGTTGAGGTCATTGATCACATTGGAAAGAGTAGTAAAGTGGTAGAGGCAGGTGATCCCATGGGAAAGGATTGAAAAGTGGGAAGTAAGGAAATGGATACAAGAAATACAGATGTCCTTTCTAAGAGTTTGGGTATGAAAGGAAGGGGTAGGGAAGGACGATAGCTACAGGGAAGGTCAAGGAAAAATTGGCAAAAAAAGTTTCTGGAAGAAATGGTAAGATATGGGGTCAAAAACACCAATAGAGGAGTTGATTTTGACAAGACTCACCTCTTCAGAGAATGGAGGGAAGGAGGACAGAATGGTGAAGATTGCCTTTTGTGTGTGTGTGTGCCATGGACTAGGACAAAAGACTAAGCTTTAAACAGGGACCTTTATTTTCTCTATAAAGTAGGAATTGACTTCCTCTACTAAGGAATAGGAAGGAGATGGTGCAGAAGATCTGATGAGGGAAGAAAATATTTGGAATAGGTACTGTGCCGATATATAGAGAAACAGGTAGATAGCTCAATGGATGGAATGTTGGGCCTGGAGTCAGAAAAACCTGAGTTCAAATCTGGTCTCAAACACTCACTAGCTATGGGACCCTAAGCAAATAATTTAATTTCTGGAGAATCATTTAATTCACTGGAGAAAAATTGTCAAACCACTTTAATATCTTTATCAATAAAACCCCATATGGAGTCATGAAGAGTCGGCTATAACTGACAACAATAATAAGATATATTAAGGTTATTTTCCTCTCTTCATTGCTTTTCAGTTCAAAAGCATGTTGGGCAGATTTGCACAAATCTAGGCAAAGGTATTCTTCTAAGTTCTTTTGTTAGGCATACTTCATTCCTAGCCAGAGTTTATTATTCCTATATTTTAAGCAATGACTCAAAAATTCACATTCTTTTTTCAGAGTTAATGTTTTCAAGAAGTTTTTCACTTTCCAGATCTGCCTCTCACTTCTGAAGCCCTTGTCTTAGATTGGCATAGTGACAAAAATGCCCACTGTGCCCCTAAGTTTTTTAGTTTCCTTCTCCCAAAATATGGAATTTTCACTAATGCCTTACAGAGTCCTTTTGGCAGTATCATTTATGCACACGTAAACAATGAGAAGCGGGTATTAGTGATCCTGTGTGTCAAGTTTGGGGAGTTTCTCTGTCATATCCCAGGTAAATATTTCATGGAGACAGCATTGTTACTATCCAGTCAATAGGTACCACCCAAATACCATTTAGCTAGCAGTCACCAACTAAGGTTACTTATGTCTTCTTGCTCCAAGTAGGTGATCTTGCACTTGACAGAATCAATAGATATTCATCGTCATTCCTCAGAGTGTAGATATCTGTTTCTTCCAGAAATGTGCTAGCTCTCTCTTTATCAGCAAGAGCCTCATATTAAATTATTGTTTTAAGTTGCCAGTGGTCCTTTTAATTCTCTTTCTATTTCATCATTCTTTGAAGGACAAGGGTCTGCTTCTTCAAATGGTCCAGTTTTCTTCTGGAAGGAAGAGGCTAATCTATTACTTACTTTGAAGTTATCTATCCTTCTTATTACCTTTGTCTACCATGTCACATTCTTTTTTCTTCCAAACTATGATGAGTGCCAAAATTCTTCATTTCTCTTTTATGTATTTCTTCTTTGTTTTCATAACAAAACTGTTCTTCCATTTGCCAAAGTATAATATGCCTCCAGCATAATATGAAAATATTATATATAATATACATATAGATATATAAATAAATATAAATATAATATATGTAATAAATGCCTCCAGTATAATATGAAAAAAGAAGAAAGTATGCTTAGAGCCCCTTTATCTTCCTTTTTAGAAGGGAGACCAGCCACACTCTAAGGATATTTAACAATCACTTAACCATATCCCCAAACTGAACATGTTATACATGTTCATGTATACATGCATACATGTTATACAGTATATACACTGTATGCAGGTCACTGTAAAATTCCCCCAGATCTCCGTGCTTTCTGGAAGCAATATTCACAGTCCCATGTTCTATTTTGGTAAGGACATTCAACCAGTTCAATGGGCTATTACATAGCTCTCATTTTCCCCTCATGTCCATAAAGATATTACGAAACATTTTTAATTGCTTGCTAAAATCCAAGTATGTAATGTCTGTGGTATTTTCTTGATCTAATAACCTTGCTTCTCCCCACCAAAAAAAGGAAGAAATGAGTTTATTCTTAATTAACCCATACTTTAGTATAGGAATCATTATTTCCCTTTGTGAATCCATACTACCAACAACTATGTGATTAAAAATCCACTCTATTTTTTTGCCTAAAAATTATTGTCAAAATTATAGTTTGTATAATTTAGCATCTTCCTTCCTTTTTATACAGTTGCAACTATTTTTGCCTGTATCTATTCCAAAAGCATCACTCTTGTTCTCCACAGATTCTTTAACATCACTGTCATTTCTTAACAATCACAAATTATTTTATTTGATACTCTTGGATGTAGTTCATTTTGGGCCTGGAGGTAGAAACTCATTTAGAGGAGTTAAAAAAAACTGACATCACTGTGGCTAATGGATTGTGTCTGTGTGGAACCACATAATAAAATATTTGGGTCATAATTTGAGTTCAGTGCCCATCAACACATAATAAGAATAATCTAAAGGGAGTAAATTAAAGGATTTGTGATTAAGATTTGATTCATTAGGCTTCTCTCATATCATATCTGACTACCTAGAGACCTGGGAAGTAGCTTGGTAATTTTATTTGGGAATGCATGACTTTCCTTGGATCGTTCTCACAAAACACCTCCTGCTCTCCCTCCTTTCTTCTCACTCACAGGATCACTCTAGAAAAGACTTTCCTCAGGTTATTTTGGGAGGTGACTTAGAAAACAGCCCAAAACTGAAGCCATGATGCAACTGAACTTCACTTAGATAGAGAAAAGTCTGACTGAGACCATCTGAGGTTTGTATTTTTTGGCATTGCATATTTTGTAAATTGTTGCTAGCTATATAAATACTTGGTTACAGGTGGCTTTTGCAGAGGATTCAACTGTTTGCAGAAGAGATCTGAGTTGAGAGAAAGAATAGAATTCTGAGAATACCCATAGTCAGATACCATTATTATTATTAAGGGTGACTATTATTTGAATGGAGAATGAAGAAATTCATTACTCTGGACTTGTCACTGGAGATAATTTGTTATAATCAGATAAATAGATCATTTAGAAAGGGAATGAGAAATTTTGTTGACAACTTGTGTTGAATACTATTATGATAAAATAGTCTGTTTAATGATAAGATTACCCCCACATGTTGAAGATATGCCAACTCATACTAACAATGTCCTCTTGATATAGTTATGTTGGCTATTATTAAACTAGATCCTCTGCCTTATAGATGAAAGTTTAAGGTACCATTACATTTTAGAGGGATGCCTTACATTAATTTAGACAGGTGTGAGAGAACTAAGTTTCCACAAAACTAGTAGATTATTTTTCCTACATAGGATGCTTTTGTTCTATGGAACTCTAAGACTTTTACCAGTAATGTTAACATTAATTGGACACACATTAAATCTTTCAGAGCAGTTGTCTATATTCTGCATATGCAAAGTACCATGATGTTACTGAAATATACAGTTATTAACAACCTATTTAATTGTATTAGTAAAATAAAACAATTGATATGCCATAACAAAACTATGAAAATTATTCTATCACCTCCTTATTAGAACTACAATAGGAAATAAACAATAGAAATAACATCATTTCCTCAGAAAAACAAGATAAGCATAATACATCTGGATTTTATCTAATATAATATTTTAACCAGAAAACTGTCTTTTTCCTAGACTATCTTCATGTTATCATAGTAGGCACATGAATACCAAGCAATATCACTTCAATAGTTGTATTAACCAGAGAAGAACTATTGCTTCCAATCACTTTTAAACTTCAGTGAGTCTTTGGGAAGTAGCTGTATCAACACAACCAAGTGGCCCTAGAGATTTTTCTGCTGATCCAGTTGTTTTCAAGGCATCCTGAAAAGAAAACTTTTACAACTGATATTACATTAGCACAGCTATACATCGAGTTTTCCATGACCCATACTTATGACCTCAGTTATGCATGCATGAAGGACCCCACCTTGTTATAGCTTCATAGTTTTAGCTGAAACAAATACAATGTAAAAAAAAAAAAAAGGTATAAAAATAGATTCGGACAAAACAACATGCTGAAGAATTTCTTGTTTGTACTTTCAGTTCTTATCCAAGTCTGGATGGAGATTGTCTAAGTGAACCTTGGCAAATTAAGCATGATTACTTTAAGAGAGTGAAAATAAAAGTATATGTTGAATGACAAGAAACCTGATAAGTTGCTCAATGTAGTCTCCTCACTTGTTAATTTCAGGATATCTTTTTAACTCATTTTGACCAAATGCCTAAAGGCAATGAAGTACAATTTTGAGAGTGTGAGTAAAATTACTACCAAAAGACAAATATGTCAGATAATCTATTAGTTTCAAGTGAATGGTGCAGAATTTTGTTTATTACAGCAGAAATTTAAGTTGAAATTTGATATACCATTTTAAATAAAGAAGTATCATAAGAAAGAAGTGACTTGTAAGGAAGTGAATTTGTGGGCAAGACTTCTTAGTCACTTTTTGTTGATAAGTAGGTGTCTTTGACAGCTGATTTCAAGTAAGCTAGAATCTTTATGATTTTTTTTCAATGTACAACCTAAACATAGACATTTTCTAGTCATTGATTTTTAACAGAATCATAGATTTAGAGTTGGAATGGAACTCAGAAGTCGCTGAATCCAATCCCATCATTTTAAAGATGAGAAAACCGAGACCCAGAGGAGAGGGGACTTGATTTGTGTTATACAACTAAAGTATATGTGGAGAGATCAAAAACTAGATCTCTCTGTCTTCAAATCCCATAATCTATATTCTACATGGTGGCGCCTCTTTTGTTTGCTTCTTTTAAAAATAATGTCTTAATTTTAAGTGTCACTGTCATTTCCCATCCTCCTTCCTTTGTAACATAGAAAAACAATTAAGCAAATACAATGGAAACAGAGACTGAGATTGCATGCAATCTTTAGTCCTAGTACTCATTTATCTCTTTTATAACAGAGATGTGGTCACTGCTTTTATGTGAACAATTCTTAGGAGTCCTGCTTGTAATATAGCCAAAGTAATGTGACAACTCTCTTCTGGAATAATAATGTTTTTTCTCTATAAAAAAGTTTCTTTTATCTTTTTTTTTCCCTTTAGGCAATTGGGGTTAAGTGACTTGCCCAGGGTTACACAGCTAGTAAGTGTCAAGTGTTTGGTCTGAGGCTGGATTTGAACTCAGGTGCTCCTGACTTCAGGGCTGGTGCTCTATCCACTGTGCCACCTAGCTGCCCTTAAAAAGTTTCTTTTATGAGCAGATAACTCGCATTGATAGCTTGTGAATGTCTTAATTTCTGAGGAAGTTTGGTTCTCAGCACTTGTTCTACAATTCCAGACACAGGTCAAGCAGATAATTTGTGTGATTTGATCAGCGTCAAGATTTAGGCTGTGGTGTTCCAACATCAAAACTTCCAGCGGAGATCTCTAAGGGAATCAGCATTTGATAACATTATTACAGATTAGCAGATATGTAAATATGTAAACAATATTGTTGGATCAGGACATTTTAGGACTGTAAGGAATATTAGATATTATTCCCCCCTTAACTGAACACACACACATACACACACACACAAAAGTGTTGAGGAAACTAAGTCCTTAGAAGAAGTGACCTTTAAAAAAAAAAAGCAAGGGGCAGCTAGGTGGCACAGTGGATAGAGCACCGGCCCTGAAGTCAGGAGGACCAGAGTTCAAATCCGGCCTTAGACCAAACATTTGACACTTACTAGCTGTGTGACCCTGGGCAAGTCACTTAACCCCAATTGCCTAAAGGGGAAAAAAAAGCAGGGTCAAAACAGCTATAGTCATTGTGGCATAATTAAGGTGTATTCTTGTCCTTGGAAGAGAGTCTGTAAGAGGTTTATGGTAATATGATTTCATATCATAAAGTTACAGCTTTAAAAAAGGAAGAATAATTTCTTGACTCCCATGATTCAAACAAGGACTTCTTTGTAAGTTTCTTTGTAGTTTCATTCTATTGAAGAAACTGTTTCTGAATAGTAAGCAATTGATGCCTCAGTGCCATCTGGCATTTTGCAACTAAGCACACTTTTAACAACATAAGGGGAAATGTCAGTGGTAAGATGCAATAGATCGTATTGCAAGACAGCATACTTCAATGGAAATTTCATTGGGTTTGAAGTCAGGAAACCTTTGTTTGTACCTCAGCACTGAGACCCAACAGCTCTGAACCTTAGTTTCCTCATTTGTAAGATGAATATAATAACACTTATAACTGACGCTCAAAGAAGCCCTGTATAAATATATGGACCAGAGGAAATACACTTTAAGCATCTAAGCTGCCATTATAGGGACACATATATTTTGTAACATCTGGGGAAGGAAGGAGGGTAAATTATCAGTTGCTGGGGGATGACTAAGCTGGCTCTAAAATTGATTGTGTTCAATGTTTCTGTGTGGAGTATGGGTCAGATACAGGTTAGTCTCTGAGGCTAAGGAAGGACATAACTACATTTGGGGAGTTTCTGAGAAATTTTCCTGATGTGGAAATTTGTCATTTTTTCCTAGTGTGTTTATTAAGTGGAAGACAGCTGGGAGAGATGCATATTTTGTCTACATTTCATTTTCTGCTGTATCTTCTGTTTGTGGCAATTTGTCACCATTTCTAATGGAGGAGGATCATGTCATTTCCAGTAAAAGTTGAGTCTGTGTTGAAAAAGACTTTCAGTTATATCCAGGTTATGCTTTTGATGTGACAATTATTTTGAGATTCTGCCCTGTCACACTACAAGTGTGTTTTGATGGCTGGGATATAACAGCTTTACTGGTACACAAGGGTAACTGTGCCTCCTCTTCCTTGCTGGGGTCTAGTGTAAATATTTCATTGACTATCTCAGAAAGTACGTGTAAGAAATACAAGATGTTACCTTACAGGCAATTTCACAATCATCATGGCTAATTCCCAGGAGGTTTGGGGGGTTCTAAAGAGATAATGGATATAAACAATTTTAAACCTTAAAAATGTACAAATGCTGGCTATTATTATTATTAATATTATTATTATCATCTTACAATCATAAGCCTTCCAATCTGATGACAACTTCATTCTCTGAGGCTCCTAGCGCACACCTGCTAAACTCAAGCAACATTTATAGAGCAGTACTGAGCTGGGCTGGTGAATGTTTAACAAGAGGTTTTCCAGGAGGTAGGAAATGTATTCACACACACTTTTAAGATTAATCTTCACTATTAACACTTTCTTAAGTCTAGACACTCAACAAAGAAATAATGGAAACCCCAAGGTAAAGGTGGGGTCCTTCACACTCCTGTACTCCTGACATCCATGATTTTATATAGCAGCTCTATGCTTGCTTGAGCCCAGAATAGTTAAAGGATAATACAAGCAGATGCTGGTATTTGTTGCCCAGTATCAACTAGCATTTAAGACTTTAAGAACAGTAGACAATTTCATAAATGGGAAATTAAGAGGACCCCTCTTCCCTCTCTACCCCCCCCACCAGGAAATGGCACTTTCTGTAATGGAAGAAGAAGCACCACTTTTCCAGTTGGGGGAACTATCAGCATTTTAAGATAGGTTTTATAGCTGTTTAGAGGAACTCCTATCTATCACAAGTTTTATGAAGCTATAACATAACCTGGAGTTTGAGAAATATTTAAAAAAATTATAATTATATTCAATTTATAAAATTTATGAATTTATAAATTTTATTTTATGGACCAAAAAATATTATTCTGAGAAGAGTTTCCCAGACCTCACTAGACCACCAAAGGAGTCTATGACACAAAGGTTAAGCACCTGAGCTACAACCTTGGTCAGGGGGACTCTACCAGGACCCCACCTTGGACCATTCTTGATCCTCTCTTTTTTCTAATCATTTTCCTTGTACTTTATACAAACATCAAATAGTTTTAAAGATTTTTATGTAATATAAATTGTATTTTTGTTTATGATTAAAAATTTTACATTTAGGAAAAGTAAGCTTTATTTAGAACTAGTAATAGGAGTCATAATTTTATTGGGTTCCTAGTTTGGGATCTTCAGACTTACTTCTTCCTGTGCTGATCATTCATTCTCATGTTCTCTTCTTTGCAAAATTATTTCTCTGCAATGTGTTTCTTTCACATTGATAATATACCAAAAAATTAAAAATAAAGTATGTCAAAACCCATTTGAAAAATGTCTGTGAGACTTTGGCGGGTTTTATCCTAATTTTTCTCTTCTTTCTTTCATTTTTTTCAACATTATTTTTTTTTATAATTTTGATTTCCATATTCTCTTGCTCCCTTACTACTCCTTGAGAAGACAAGCAATTTGATATAGATTATACATGTGAAGTCATGCAAAACATATTTCCATACTAGCCATGTTGTAAAAGAAAACAGACCCTCCCAAAAAAATAAGAAAAATAAAGTTAAAAAAATGTTTCCATCTGCAGTCAGATTCTATCAGTTTTTTCTCTGGTAATACTAATTATTTTAATGGTTTTCCATAGGAACATATATTCTATAAGACTATATAATCTGGTAAACTATTTTCATCTTGTTTGGTAAAATTTGTTAATAAGAACAACAAGTCTGAGGGGCAGGTAGGTGGCGCAGTGGATAGAGCACCAACCCTGGAGTAAGGAGGACCTGAGTTCAAATCTGGCCTCAGACACATAACACTTACTAGCTGTGTGACCCTGGGCAAGTCACTTAACACCGTTGCCTAGCCAAGAAAAAAAAAAAAGAACAATAAGCCTGTTAACAATAAGCTTCCTCACAGGGAATCAGTTATAACTGCCTTGATTAGCTGATGTTTGGCTCAGTGCAAGGAAGATGGGACAGTTGTGGAAGGGGGTAGAATTGAGAAAGTATTAGACCATAATGGATAGGCATAGTTGTGTTGGAGAAAAACCTAAAAATTGACTATCTCAGGAAAGATTGTCTATTACCCATCTTGCCACCCTCTGACTAGTTGATCATGCATCCCTTGGGGTCATGCCACAGCCTCTGGAAATTTCAGATTTCATTTGGGATATACTGGCATAAGGAACGTTATTTAAATAGTGAAAACAGTTGGAAAGATACTTACAATTAAAGCCTTTTTTCCCCAGTTGTGGAAGCCATAAGATTAGGAAATGAAGAAAGTAGGATTTCTCCCAAATGACTGAAATCAGAAAATAAAATGCTAGCAGAGGGAATAATTGGAGCAGCCATTAGCGCTACAGAACCTTTCAAGGAAAAGGCAGAAAGAGAGATCCATGGGAAAAGAGTGCTGGAAATAGGAATACTGCGATGTTTACTGTGGGCAAGTCATGTGAAACAGTTAACATTAGGAAAGTTGGCCAACCAACAACAGATGGTTGTAATTATATTGGCAATCTCACCGCATGCCAATGGACACAGCAAAGATGTCCCTATCCTTTTTGGCATGAGCCAGTTCCCCTCAGGTATATGAAGGGAAGCCAAATCATATATTACACTTTGCACAGTGAGCAGAAGGAGGGAGGGATACTGTTAGCACAGCAATTAGAGTTGTCCTGTGGAGACATGGAGACCAGTTGAAAAATATCATGAGTAATTGTGCTGCAACTCTGGTGTTACATGGAGGCAAACTAGGCAAAGGGAGTTAAAGAGAAGAATGAGAAGTTACTAATTTCAGGTGTATAATGGGCCTGGTGGAAAGTTAAGTGCTTTTTGATGGAGATGTATATGGAGAAGGAGGTCAATTTTCTGTTAAGCAGTGAGTCTGAGATGATAAAGTCATTCACATACAGCACTGGATGCATTTCTGATATGTTGATTGTTCTAAGATTCCATCTCATCACTCAAGGTTGTGTTTGAGAGGCCTAAATATAAGACAAACCTCACAGGTGGCTATAAGAAAATCACTTTCCAAACTAAAAATAGCTCTATAAGGGCGAGTTATTGTTATGTACTAGCACAGACTCACTAGTTAATGCATGCTTGCCTGTGTGTAAGGTATCCTCATGTCAGGGAATTTGGTATCACTTCTTCCAGTAAGCACTGAATGCTTAACTTTCATCAAGGAGTAGAAATTTACCCATAATGAACCCAGGAAAGCCTGAAGACCTATTTTTCTTTAAAAATATGCCATCCTATAAATTATATCTTTCTTACCTTAGGTAAGGTGAATAATAGCATATCATCCTAGGAAGACAACAGTGAAAGTTTAGATTTAATATTTCTATTTTCAGGTAGATATCTGATATATTTAGAACAACAATGATTTTCCTAGAGTGGTTCCATGATTTCATTTTCTGGCAATATCATGGACATAAAAAAACAAAACATGATAGCATATATGGTAATATGCATGAAATCTGAGAGAGTAGAATCTCCATGAAGCACTGGATAAGCAGGCCATACACTGTAGCTGGCCATCTCTGTCCACAAGGGATAGTCAAGAAATTTCCCAGAGCTCCATCAAGAGTTTCTTGTGGAGGCAGCTAGGTAGCACAGTGGATAAAACACAGACCCTGGAGTCAGGAGGACCTGACAGTTCAAATCCAGCCTCAGATACATGATACTCATTAGTTGTGTGACCCTGATTGCCTTGCCAAAAACAAACAAACAAAAAACAAACAAAAAACATGGCAATTTGGGGCGGCTAGGTGGTGCAGTAGATAGAGCTCCAGCCTTGGAGTCAGGAGGACCTGAGTTCAAATATGACCTCAGGCACATAACACTCACTAGCTGTGTGACTCTGGGCAAGTCACTTAACCCCAATTGCCTCACCAAAAAAAAAAAAAGTTTCTTGTGATAGTTAAGTAGTAACATAGCCTGCATATAGTGAGAGGTATGTCTCAATAGTTAAAAGACTACAAAAGTGATTGCATTGACAATGGTCAATGTGCAACTGATGTGGGCAAACTTCCATTAATAATTCCAGCTATATATGGATGCCAGGCTTATCAGTTGTTCACCTGATAAATCTTTCAGGTACATTGACCAACTTATGGGATAGGTCCTTCCAGTTATTCCAGTATCAATTATTTTCAATTATTTTCCTTCCACAGATTATGATTTACCCTCAAGGAGTAGCATTTTCTGCCAGAATTGGACCCAGTCATAATAACAAAGTGTTCTGAGCTTGCAGGTTTTGCCAGTTACAGCTGCCAAGCTGGAAAGACTACTGAGCCAATTTTCATTGCCTGAAAGCATGTGGTTGTTAGGAGTAAAACAATCAATGACCATTTATTAAATGCCTACCATGTACTAAGTACAGTGCTAAATGCAAGGGGTAAAATAAAAAAAAAAAAACCAAAAAATAACAAAAACCATGAAACAGTCACTAACTCCAAGCAGCTTACATTGTATTGGTATTATCATTGGTAGATGATTGGTACATCACAACCAGGATATTATCCATTAGACAAGGAAGACGGGTGGCTGATAGGGTAGCAGCTACTCTCAGAGATGAACTGAGAGTTGATGCCAGAAAGTCAGGCCATGCGCCATGAATTAGGTAAACAAGCAATATCCAAAGGGTTGTAGCAGAAGTCTGTCTGAAAAACAAAGTTTCAGATCATAAACCAAGATAACAACTAGGATCCCAAGAATTGAGACTGTTACAAATCTGAAAAGCAAGTGATATGTAGCCAACCAATTAGCAACCATGATCTGAAAGGCTTATATAGGTTGTGTGTTGGTAAAGCAAAACCACATAAGCTGTGGTGGTTGGTAAGAAGAGATGGAGAGAGGAGTGTAAGTCAATTGAATGGTTCATCCTAGGAATCTGAAGCATGAAAAGGCAACACGAAGTCTGCTTTTTTTCCCAAAAATGAAATAGGCAGCTTTAAAAATTTGCATTGAAAGTTAAATGAGGTATCATGGACTTCTGCTTCCAGGAACCAAGATGACGGAGTAAGAGGTGAGTCTCTCTTACCCTCCCTTATTAACCCCTGAAAGCCCAGAAAATATCACTCCAGGAAAAACCCTGAAACAGCTGAACCAGAAGAAAGATGCGGTACAGCAGTCCAGTTGCCCAGGTAGCTTGAGGAATTAATTGGAAAGGCCCCTCTTACCTTGGGGGAAGGGGGGCAGTACAGAATGGGAGGCATCAAAGCAAGCTAGTGGAAAGCCCCACCTCAACATACCAGGAGGAGATCCTGAAGCTCAGGTTGTGAACAAGGCAAACACCAACACCTGGACCTCTGAATGCCTCACTGAGAGTGGGGGAACTGGTGGAAACCAGCTCAGAAAACCACCAGGTACCTTGGCATTCCACAGCAACTGGCTCTCCCAGTGCCTCAGCAAAACTAAGGGAAGCAGCACTCCAAGGGGCCCCAGATAGATAAACACCCTACAACATCCATCTGAAAGGAACTGAAGAAAGCAAAAGGAAGGAAAGTCCTGGGTGAGCAGGAAATCTCCAGGAGCCACACTACCCAATTCTACCCCTAGAGTTCCAGTGTTGCTGATTCTAGCCCAACACCAGGTAAGCTGCTTGAATCCTACAGCCTCCAACTGCAAACTTTGGAGGCCCCAGCACACAAAGCCATCAACCAGGCCCTAGGCTCCCAACACAAGAAGCTTGGGTCCCTGGCAGGAGAGCCCAATCTCCGTAAAGGCCAGGAAATAAGCAAACACTGGGGGCAAAAAGAAATGTACAATAGATTCTTATTATGGGAAGAGTGAAGATCAAGACAGAAATTCTGAAGAGGACATTGCCAACAAACCCACACCAGGAACCTCAAAAAGGTATATGAACTGGTCTGAAGCCAAAAAAGTCATCTTAGAAGAGCTCAAGAAGGATTTTAAAAGTCCAATGAGAGAGGCAGAAGAAAAAATGGGAAAAAGAAATGAGAGGTATGCAAGACAGAGTCAATAGCTTGGAAAAGTAAGGACAAAAATTAACTGTAGAAAACAAGTCATTAAAAAATACAATTGGCCAACTGGCAAAAAAAAAAAAAGTACACTGAAGAAAACAAGTCTCTTAAAAATACAATTGGCCAAATGGGGAAGGATGTACAAAACCTAATAGAAGAAAACAATTTGTTAAAAATTATAATTGAGGAAATAGAAGCTAATGACTCTATGAGAGAGCAAGAATCTGTCAAATAAAAACAAAAGAATGAAAAAATAGATGAAAATGTAAAATACCTCATTGGTAAAACAACTGACCTGGAAAATAGATCCAGGAGAGACAATTTAAAAATTATTGTTCTACCTGAAAATCACAAAGAGCCGGGACAGTATCTTTCAGGAAATCATAAAGGAAAAGTGCCCTGAAGTCCTAGAACCAGCGGGTAAAATAGCCATAGAAAGAACCCACCGATTACCTCCTGAAAGAGATCCCCAATTGAAAACACCAAGGAATATAGTAGCCAAATTCCAAAATTACCAGGTCAAAGAGAAAATACTGCAAGGAGCCAGAAAGAAACAATTTAAATATCATAGAACCACAGTCAGGATTACACAGGACCTTGCAGCTTCTACATTAAAAGACCATAGGGCATGGAATATGATATTCCATAAGGCAAAGGAGCTTGGATTACAACCAAGGATCAACTACCCAGTGAAAATGAGCATGATCTTTCAGGGGAGGAGATGGATATTCAAAGAAATAGGGGACTTCCATACCTTCCTGATAAAAAGACCAGAGCTCAACAGAAAATTTGATCTTCAACACCAGACTCAATAGAGACATAAAAAGGTAAATGGGACAGAAAGAAACAGCATGTTATTAATAAGGGCAAACTGCTTACATCCCTACAATGGAAGATGACACTTGTAACTCTTTAGAATTGTATTGTTATTACACCATCTTAAAGGGATATACATAAAGGGGGTAGATATAAATTGACTTTGATGTAATGATGAAAAAAATCTAATCAAGTGGGTTAAATGGATCCAAGTAAATGAATTAATCTGATCTAACTAAGAAAATATACTGAAAGAAAAGGAAAGGAGGAGGCAGACAAGGGTAAATTATATCACAGGAAAAGGAACAAAAACCTATTGCAGCCGAGAGAAAGAAGGAAGGGAGATGAGCATTGTTTGAACCTTACTCTCATCAGATTTGGCTTAAGAAGAGAATAACATAATCAGTTAGGCATAGAAATCTAACATGCCCTATAGACAGTAGGAGGGAAAGGAAAAAAGAAAAGGGAGGGGGCTGATAGAAGGGAGGTGGGACTGAGGGAGGCGGTAGTCAAAAGCAAAACATTAGTGAGGAGGGAAAAGAAGAAAGGAGAAAGAAAAGCATAAATGGGGGGAAGGATGGAGAGAAAGACACAGATAGTAATCATAATTGTGAATGTGATATATGAATGTAATGTAATACTATTGTGCTATAAGAAGTGATGAACAGGCAGACTTCAGATAAACTTGGAAAGACTTGTACTGTTTGATGCTGAGTGAAGTGAGCAGAACCAGGAGAATGTTGTACACAGTAACAGCCACATTGAGTGATGACTGACTTAGATAGATTTAACCCCTCTCAGCAACACCAGGATCTAAGACATCTCCAAAAGTCTCATGATGGAAAATGCTATCCACATCCAAAGAAAGAAGTATGGAGTTTGAATGCAAATTGAAGCATACTTTTTGCTGTTTTTTTCTTCTGTTGTGTTTTGTTTTTTCTTTCTAGGGGTTCCTCTTATTAGTTCTAATTCTTAGTTACAACAACACCAATGTGAAAATATGTTTAATAGGAATGTATATGTATAGCCTATATTAGATTGCATCTTGGGGAGGTAGGGAGGGAGGGAGGAGGAGAAAAATTTAAAACTCAAAAGCTTATGGAAGTGATTGTTGATAAATTAAAATAAATTAATGAAAATTTTTAAAAAAAGAAAGTTAAATGAGCAGAATCAGGATAAAAGTGTACACAGTAACTTCAATATGGTATAATGATAAACTATGAATGACTTAGCTATCCTCAGTAATACAATGATCCAAGACACTTCCAAATGACTCATGATAAAAAATGCTATCCACCTCCAAAGAAAGAGTTGATGGAGTCTGAATGCAAATTGAAGCATCCTTGTTTTTACTTTATATTTCTTGATTTTATTTTTTATCCGTGTTTTTTTTCACATCATGGAAATATGGAAATATGTTTTGCATAAGTGCACATGTATAATCTATATCAATCTGCTTGCCTTCTCAAGGAGTGGGGAGAGGAAGGAGGGAGAGAATTTAGAACTCCAGATTAGAAAATGTTAAAAAGTGTTTAAACATGAAATTGGAAAAAATATTTTAAAATTTTAAATTTCTTTGATTTTTTTACATCATAATAATATCTAATATACATTCCACTTTCACTCACTGTGATAGAACCAACTCATGAAACAAAGAACAATATCACAGCAAAACCAAGTGGCCCAGCCACCATCCTTCATGCTAGACAACATTCTGTGTTCTAGAAGTGTTTTTTATTATTAGTCCTCTGGAATCAACATTGGTCTTTCCCTTTAATTCTGAATTCAGCTGCGTTTTTTGAGTTGTTTTAATTTACATTATTGTAGTCAAATATATTGCTCTCCTGGTTCTGCATTTCTTTTTACTGTATATCTTGCCAAACAGATCTTCCCACATTTCTCAGCATTGCTTATACTTTAATTTTTAAAGCATAATATCACATTTCATTTATACACTACAACCTATTTAGCTATTCCACAATCAATAGACACCTGTCGTTGCTGTTGTTCATTTATTCAGTCATGTTTGACTCTTTGTAACCACATGGACCATAGCATGCCAGGCATTTCTATTCTCCACTATATTCTGAAGTCTGTCCAAGCTCATATTCATAGCTTCCATGACACTATCCATCCATCCCAACTTCTGGGATCCCCTTTTCCTTTTGCCTTCAATCCTTCCCAACATCAGAGGCTTTTTCAATAATTATATTTTTTTTTCATTATGTGGCCAAAATATTTAAGTTTCAGTTTTAGTATTTGTCCTTCCAATGACTAGTCTGAATTAATTTCTTTAAGTTTTGACTAAATAGATTTCCTTGTCATGCAAGGAACTCTCAAAAGTCTTCTCCAGCACCACAATTTGAAAGCATCAATTCTCCAGTGATCAATTTTCCTTATACTCCTAATTTCACAATCATACATTACTACTGGTGAAAAAAAAACATAGATTTGACTACATAGGACCTTTATCAGCAATTTAATGTCTCTCCTCTTTAGTATGCTAAAGATTTGCCACAGCTTTCCTTCCAAGGAACAAACTTTTTTTTTTAATTTCATGGTTGCAGTTGTCATCTGCAGTGATCTTTGAGCCCTAAAATATGTAATCTGACGCTGCTTCCATTTCTTCTCCCTCTATTTGCCAAGAAGAGAGGGAACTAGTTGCCATGATCTTAGGTTGTTTTTTTTTAATGTTAAGCTTTAATCCAGCTTTTATTTTTTTCCTCTTTCACCTTCATCAAGAAGCTTCTTAATTCTTTTTCTCTTTTTGTCATCATAGTAATATAGTCTGCATATCTGATATTATTGATATTTCTCTAACCAACCTTAATTCTGTCTTTTGATTCATCCAGTCTACATTTTACATGATGTACTCTGCACACAAGTTAAAGTACCTACTTTCTTTCCAATTTCTTATTTCAACTATCAGTGGTAGTTTCCTTTTGAGAAGGATAGAGTAGGTCTAATCAACCATTACATCACCCTTCACAACCTGCTTAATATCATGCTGCTGTAATGTATCACACCAAGACATAGACAAGTTTTAATTTCTAAGGCATAGACAAATTTCTTTCTATGGCACTTCATTTCCCCCCTGTTACAATGATGAACAAAATATTTTCGTTCAATGAGCCATAGGCCACATTTACAATAGTTTCCGGCATAAGTAACTGAATAACATTATAAGCTATAAGAATGCATAGCCCTTCACAAACTTCAAAAACATGTCTTATGCAACAACATTGTTCATGTTCTTTTGACTGGATACCACCAAATTTTTCATTGTCAAACACTCTTTCAGTGAATGAGTCAGTACATTTTTTTGTGTAACAATTTCAGCTTTAATTAACTGCAAAAATATTGAATTTTTATCCCATATTTCTCCTGAACAAAAAAAAAATGATGAGGAAAAAAGAAGCCATAATAATCAGTTATTGCTTATCTTGGTGTGACTATTTCTAATTAATTTACAATTCCAGGTCTACTACTCCAAAGCAGTCCAGCACATTTCTTGACCATGTCATCCCCCTGCCTTCAAACTATATACATATACTGACAAAAAAACAAAAACAAAAATGTAGAAACTAGCCCAAACAAAAGACAATCAGGATATTTCCTCTACTAAGGAGGATAAACAAGCAAATTACCTGAAAGAAAAATCTTTAGAGAAATATTATTTTGATTATCTGTTCATCCAGACATATTTTACTTCTACTAGTCAGAGTTTACTCTGTTAACTAGAGATAAATTTCCACATTTGGTAACAGAATAGGATTTATGAAAAGATTTGGGTATGTCATATATCACAACCTTCTACTATTAATCTATATCTATGTTTGATTGGACCCAACCTAGAAATAATGGGCTTAATGAAATAAAGATAGTTATTCTGATCCTAGTATAACCTAAATAATATTAGTTTGTACACCAAGAGCTTTTCAAGCACATTTCATTTCACATTTCTATTGGCATCATAACCTACTTTAAAAAAAAAAACATAAACAATATTTTTGTTTTCTCTGAAATCCACCCCTGCCCCAAAAAAAGCTGGAAGGAAAGACCTTTTTTAAGCCCAAAACAGTGATTTCCTTTCTTCAAGGAGCATATGAAGAGGAGAGGGTTAGTTATTTCTCCAAGGTAACACAATTAGCAATAGGGTTCAAACTCAGGGACTCTGACAAAACTTCCATTATATTCTTGTGCCTCTGTATGGTAGGGTAACATGTGGTACTTCTGTAAATTAATAGATGCCTCAGAGGCTTTAGACAGCCTCTCCTGATCTGACTTCCCTGTCTTGATTATTATACATATACATATATATATACATATATATACTATATATATACATACACATAGGTGTGTCTGTGTTTGTAATCTTGTTTATACATAGTTGCTTTAATTTTGTCTTTGTTGCACTGTGAACTCCTTGAGAACAGGAACTTTTTTTTCATTGTTTATTCAGTTTTTCACACAGTTTCCCATATTAGGCACTTTATAAATGTTATTGACTGATTTCTGACAATCATTTCCATTCCTCTTCATGCTTCTCTTGAGTCTTGTATTTGAAAGTCAAATTTTCTATTCAGCTCTGCTCTTTTCATCAAGAATGCTTGAAAGTCCTCTATTTCACTGAATATCCATCCCCTGAAGGATTCTACTTAGCTTTGCTGAGTAGTTATTCTTGGCTGTAATCTTATCTCCTTTGCCCTTCGGAATATTATATTCCATGCCCTGCAGTCCCTTAATGTAGAAGCTACTAAATCCTGTGTGATCCTAATTGTGTTTCCACAATACTTGAATGGTTTCTTTCTGGCTGCTTGCAATATTTTCTCCTTGACCTGGGAACTCTGGAATTTGGTTACAATATTCCTAGGAGTTTTCCTTTGGGGATTTCTTTCAGGAGGTGATTGGTGGATTCTTTCAATTTCTATTTTACCCTCTGGTTCTAGAATATCAGGGCAGTTTTCCTTGATAATTTCTTGGAAAATGATGTCTAGGTTCCCTTTTTGATCATGGCTTTCAGATAGTCCAATAATTTTTAAATTACCTCTCCTGGATCTATTTTCCAGGTCAGTTCTTTTTCCAATGAGATATTTCACATTGTTTTCTATTTTTTCATTCTTTTGATTTTGTTTTACAATGTCTTGATTTTTGATAAAGCCATTAGCTTCCAATTGTTCAATTCTAATTTTTAAGGAAGTATTTTCTACAGTGAGCTTTTGGACTTCCTTTTCCATTTGGCCAGTTCTGCTTTAGAAGGCATTCTTCTCCTCATTGGCTTTTTGAACCTCTTTTGCCATTTGGGTTAGGCTATTTTTTAAGGTGTTATTTTCTTCAGTATTTTTTGGAGTCTCCTTTAGTAAGCTGTTGACTAGTTTTTCATGATTTTCTTACATCACTCTCATTTCTCTTACCAGCTTTTCCTTTACTTCTCTTACTTGCTTCTAAAATCCTTTTTGAGCTCTTCGATGGCCTGGGACTGATTCATATTTTTCTTGGAGGCTTTGGATGTTGGAGCTTTGACTATGTTGTCTTCTTCTGGGTTGAATGTTTTGATCTTCTTTGTCACGAAAGAAAGACTCTGTGGTCTGACTTTTTTGCAAGGTTTGCACATGATCTCAGACAATTACTCGAGTTACAATACTCTTTGTTAAGGTAGGGGTCTGTTTCCAGTGTGGAGAATGTACTGTCCCAAATTTTGGGGGTTTTGTGTAGCTGTTTTCAGAGATACTTCTAGGGACCTGTAAGTTATCAGTTTTTCATACGTGGTATGATCAAGGGCAAGGTGTTTACTCCTTTCCTATCCTGTGCTCTGGTCTATGAGTGACCCCAAGTATTCCTTTCTACCTTGGAACTATGAGCAGGATTCCTTCTCTACCGCCACTATGAGTTCCACCATGCCAGCACTATTCCTCACCCTAGGATCACCACCCAGAACTGTGACTCAGATCCTAACATGGGCAAAGCAAGAGAATACTGCCCCAGCACCAGCAAAAGTCCCTGCATCCCACTCTGATTAGCCACTCAATTCCCCCTTAGTCTATGGGCCAAAATCTCTGGAAGCAGTTGCTGCCCCAGTGCTGTGCCAGGACTGGGGCTGGTACCAAACATCTCTCTCACTGCAGTCCCAGACTTTTCCTACTCACTTTCTAAGCTGTCCTTGGCATTTGTGGGTTTAGAAGTCTGGAAATCACCACAGTTGCCCATGATTCAGTCCCCTAAGAACTGATCCAGGTTTGCTAAGGCCTGGTTTTTGCCTGTGTGCCCACACTGAACTGAGTTTCTCTCCCAGCCAGGAGTGATAGACCTTTCTAATCAACCATCCAGGTTGTCTTGGGCTAGAAATTTGTTTCACTCTGTCTTTTTGTGGGTTCTGCTGCTCTAGAATTTGTTTACAGCCATTTTTACAATTATTTGGAGGGGTTTAGGGGAGAGCTCAAGCAAGTCACTGCTTTTACTCTACCATCTTGGCTCTGCCCAGGTTCCTTCTTGAAAATCATCATTTCAGAATGTCTCAAGCTAAGTTTCTGTGAGATGTAATAGCTTCATCTGGCTGTTGATTTCTTTTGTAAAAGATCTGAAAAGTAACATAATTTTGGTGATATGTTCTTTCAATAATATCACACATTCATCCAGTATTCTAGTCTTAAAAGAAATGGGGATATTTAAGATCATTAATTTGGATATATTTGAGCCCCATAGAAAGTCAGAAAGACAGTCTTTTTTCTGTCCAAAAGCTTCAGTTTTATTCAATGATTTCCCTTTCTAAGAACCCAGGTCCTGTTCTTTCCCCACTTTATTATACTCTTTATCAGTCATTGTTAAGCATATTCCCCTCTGCTTTTTGGGGGGGGGGTGGAGGATCGCCTTGTTTGCTTCCTCCCCTGAGCTAGAGCTAGCAATAGGGAAAGAGTCCATGAGAATGTGGTTATGTAACTTTTGGTTATTTATCCTTATCAGGATACTAATTTTCATGTGAAGTATACCACCTTTAATGTTGTGATGCATATTAGTAGCAAGGAAGGAAAATTCCTTAATAAGTCAATTCTTTACTTCCACAAAAGAAAACAAAAAGATCTGTGCTAAATCATTGCACTGAAATGCCTGCAGTTTACTACCTACAGAAACTCAAATAGTAATAAAACATTAACCCAGTGCACAATTTCACCCTTGGCATATAGTACATATTGTTATTAGATGATTTCTAATACTTTTCAGGATTGAAAACAAATAGTGTGAAAAATTTCCTTTGGGGAGAAAATTTCTTTGACATTATTGGGTTTGTAGCATATATCTTTACTTTTCATATCTTCTAAGACTCTTTAGACCAAATCTGCATTATGCTGTATTTCTGAGATATCCTTTGGACTTGAATATGATTTGTTTCTACTAAAAGAGCACACTTTTATTCTGATGCAAAAAAGTCTGAGCTGTGAGACTGCGGTGCAGCTCAGCAGCTTGTCTTCAATGTAGGCCTAGGAAAAGCATGGAATCCCCACTTCTACAATTACCTCATGCAAATTCTTGATTTTATCAGTAGGTCTGGAGTCTGGCAGCTGATGCTAAGATTGGATACCTTGAGAAGTTAAGAGTTGAATACTTTAATGAATGACAGAGTTGATAGCACACCTGCACTAGAGATAAACAATTAAAGTAAGCATAACCTAAGGGTTTGTGGAATTCATGAAAACAGAAAAGATTACATAATAGAAGCAGGTTTTGTTCAGTTTATTAAGCACCTTGAACTTGGACAGAGAAGAGATAATTAAGTAGTGAATGGAAAGTTGTCTATGACCCAGGAAGACCTAAGTCTTCCATGCTCTAATGCATGCTAGCTGTGTCACCCTGGGCAAGTCACATGACTTATCAGCATTCTAGAAAATTCCAGAACACCAAAAGCTGCAGAGAAATCACCAACCTGAATGGACAGGGATCATGTCTTCATCCAGGTCATATCCGTATCTCCTGTTATTATATACAATTTCTGAAATATTAGTTTGGAAGATTATTGCATCACAGACACATATAAAGAAGACATCAATGCAGTGGGAAAAGCACTGGATTGAACATAAGAAGTCTTGCCTTCAAACTGCAGCAAGACTATTTATTCCCTTATTCTTGGTGTGACTTTGAGTGAGTCCCTTAACCTATCTGAGCCTTCATTTCTCCATCTGTAAAATGAGAATACAAATATTTGTCCCACCTAATTTACAGGTTTGTTTTAAAGATCAAATTGTAACCGATAAGTGAAATCTATGTATATCTATATCTTTATGTACTTATATACATATATACAAACATGTATATATACAAATATGTATATGTACAAACATATATATGCAAACATGTATATATACACAAACATGTATATGTACCAACATGTATATATAAACATGTATATAAACAAACATGTATATATATGCAAACATGTATATATATACAAACTTTTATATATATACAAATTTCTGTATCTATATATACATACAAACTTGTATGTATATGCAAATTTGTATATGTATATATAAAAACTTGTGTGTATATATATATATATACACACAAACTTGTATATATATACATCTATGTGTGTGTGTGTATGTGTGGACACACACACACACACACACACACACACACACACACACACTGGAGTCTACCACTTCTTGCTATCACCTTATAGTCAGCCTCCTCAACTGAGAAGACTCACATTGTTAGTACACTAGCACCTTGAGCCTTCCATCTCTTGCTGGGTATAGCATGTTCCCCAAGGAAAGGCTTCCAGGGACATGCTGGCTATCTTCAATCTGCCCCAAAGTAATCACTTCCATCTGTACCAGCACAACGTATCTTCCACCTCCTTCTGTCAGCCCAATCTCCCAACTTGGAATGTGGAGAACTAAAAGTACAAAATTCTCCCTTTGATTACAGGCCTCCTATCACCTGCTGTGTTATCCTTTGAGGCTACAGGAGAGAAACCCTCCACTCAACAATGAACATACAACTGTTCATACACTTCACATTCCAGTGTCACCAAACTCCTGCAGATCATCATACAAACCTCATTGCTCACCCCCTATGACTCAATTCTTAATTTCCATTCCTTTAAACCCTTTCACTCTGAAGTTTCATCCTACCTCCACCAAGACATCCCACTGGGCCCTCTGGAATGCTTATTCCATAGGCAACAAACTTCCCTTCTTTTTAAATCTATTCCTTTCCTACTCCTTCCATCTACTAGCTCTTACTGAAACCTGGCTTCCTCCTAATAACATAAACTCCTTGGCTTCTCTATCTAGTACTGGCTGTACCTTTACTCATTCTCCTCATCTTATTGATCAAGGCAGGTGAGTTGGAATACTCCTTGCTCCCCATTGTTACTTTCAGGTTCCTCCCCTTCCTCCATCACCCAGTAACCTTTCTTCCTTCTTTCATCCTGTTCATATCTACAACCCAATCAAAATCTTGGAAGCTGTTGACTACAGTTCCCCAACTGACTCCCCTTCCTTCCTCAATGACTGCAATAACTGACTTACAATTTTTTCTTTCCACTCCAAATCTTGCCCTCATACTAGGGGAGTTCAATATACATATTGATTCTCCCTCAAGTATTTTAACCACTTAGTTCCTCAACCTGCTCATCTCACACAGGTTACTAATCCACTCTACCTTGGCCACACACAATGATCATACTCTTGATCTTGCCATCACCCACAAATGAACCACCTCTATATTCAAAATTCTGGAATCCTTTTATTCAACCATAATCTTTTATTGACTTTTCATATTTGTCTCTAGCTTCCCTTATATAACCTTACTTTTCATCTGTACCATGACCTCAAATTTCTTGACCTCTCAATTCTCTCCCAGGTGATCTCCCTTGAACTAGCCACTTTCTCCTCTTCTCCCCACCTTGACTTTTTTGTGAGCCAATTCAACACTTCATTGTCCTCGGGGCAGCTAGGTGGTGCAGTGGATAGAACTCTGGCCTTGGAGTCAGGAGGGCTTCAGTTCAAATCCAGCCTCAGACACATAATACATACTAGCTGTGTGACCCTGGGCAAGTCACTTAACCCCATTGTCTAACAAAACAAAACAAAAAATACTTCATTGTCCTCCTCTCTTGAATCCCTAGCCATTTTGCCAGTCACACCAATCCAAGTCTTGGCCTTGGATTGCTCCTATACAATTACTGCCAAATGAAGGTGGATAAGATCATGCAATCATTCTTGTGCCCTTTCCACTGTGCCACCTAGCTACTCAATCAATCAATAGTCAATGAGTAAAAAAAAAAAATTAAGATCCTACTTGTAGGACCTTTCAAGGTACTGTGTGTGATACTAAGAGAAACATCAAGAAACAGACATTTCAATGATCTTACAATTCATTGAACAGATAAGAGAAATATATGTGAAAAAGAAATTGACATCATAATGTAGAAGAACAAGCATATTGGGCATATGGGGGGAACACTGAATTTGGAGGCAAAGGACTTGTATTTTAATTCTAATGCTGATACTTGTTACCTATATGACCTTGGGCAAAATGATTTCCTTGCCCTGGAAATAGAGGTTTGTTTTCTGTAAAATGAGTGAGCTGGACTAGATGATTCCAAGCATCTCTTCTAGTTCTAAATCCCAAGATTCTATGATGTACCTAATGATAGGAGATGGTACAGGCTATCCTTGATGCAATATTTCAGAAAATAGACTGAATATCCTGAATGAATACGTTTTCTTAGATGATAAAATTTGAACTAACTCTTGAAGGAATTGGATAGGCAGGCTAGAAGTGAGTAAGTGTCCTAGGTAGGGGAATAGGATGAGCAAAGCCATGCATCTGAGAAAGCATAAATCATGATTAGGGAAAAGGCAGCAGATAAATTTACTTGGATGAGAAGTTCATAGTTGGGAGTAGTGGTAGATGAGCCCATAAAAGCATCTTGAATTAATATTGTAGATGGCTTTGAAACTAAATCTGACCTCCATTTTTGGTCTTTATTATTAAAAATTACAGATTCATTTTGCTATGAGCCTGTGATTTCACTGGTATGAGGAATTCTGAATGTGGGAAATCCCTTTATGAATGTGTATAAGTAATTCCTCTATAAATTAGAGTCTTACAGAGTTGTTTGTGGCACAGAGAGGTGCCTTGTATGTGATCATACAGACAATACTAAAGGCAGACATTGAACCTAGACATCTTATGGACTATAAGACCAAACTGAAATCCACTGGTCTGTCTCTATGATGATGATGATGATTATGATGATGATGATGATTGACTGTAGAACTTTTAAGCTTTAGGAATGCTTTATATGCATCATTTGAACCTCACAACTACATGGAGAGCATACTGCAGAAATTTTCCCCTCTTTTTACAAAGTAGTAAATTAAAACATAGAAATTTAAATGACTTTTCCAGGGTCACATGTCCAGTAGTATCTGTAAGTGGCAAATTTGACTGAGGTCTTTGTGACTCCAGGTTCAACAATCTTTCCACTAATTTATACTACATCTTATTTTTGGTGATGCTAAGTGAAAAGACTAGAAATAGGTAGAGATTTTTAGGCATTCTTTAAAAATTCAGTTCTACTCCACACTGAAGAAAGCAGCCTAGGGTATATTAATAGTTCAGCCTGGATTCTCTGCATCAATTGTGAAGTGTTGGCAGCAAAATAAAATCAATACCAGAAGTCAGCCAAAACCCCAAAGACTGTATCTAAAACATTCAAGGACACAAGAGGAAAGAATAATGAGAAGCCAAACATGCTACTATTGTGAAATTTGCAAAATTAGTCTACAATATGTTGGTAACTGGTTTAAGTCATAAATGTATAAGAGAAAGGAGAAAGGGAGGGACATCCTATTTATAAAAAATATAAAAGTTTTTCTGTCTTAAAATTCTTAATGCAAAAACATTGAATGGAAAATAAATATACATTTACCTCTTCCTTGGTTATTATCAATTTAGAGAATAAGATATTTTGCCTTTGAGGTCCTATCTAGTTTACCCAAACAGAATACACCAATCCCTTCTACAACACTGTCAACAATATGTCATCTAGCCTCTGTTCAAAGATTTTCAATGACAGGGAAGTCACTACATTCTGAGGCAGCACTTTCAATTTTCATATGGTTCTAATTGTTTAAAAAAAAAGTTTCCCCTATGCCTCAATGTAACCCAACCATTGATCCTATTCCTGTTCTTAAAAGGTCAAACAGAACAAATTTAATTCCTTTCTCCTATAACAACCATTCAAATATTTGAAGACTGTTGTCATTCCCACTTCCCTTTTAATTTCAGTATAAACAATTGCATTTCCTTCAGTCAATTTTCCTATGAAATGATATGTAATCCTCTCATCATCTCAGTCACCCTTTACTTATACACTCACCTACCAATGTTCCTTCTGAACCTTGATGTTAGGAGTAGAGATGATTCTGTAGATGTTGCTGTTCAGATGTTAGACCTACATGTTAGACAAAAGATTCATCATTACCACCATTCCACAGACCATATACTTTTAATAATGAAATCTAAATTCATATGAAATTTTTTACTATTTTACTATTTTTTTCTTCTTTTTTGTTTTTTTAATTTATATTTTATTTTTCAACATTCACTTTCACAAGATTTTGAGTTCCAAATATTCTCCCCATCTCATCCCTCCCTCACCCCAAGATGGCATGCATTCTGTATACAAACCCCTTCCCCTAATCTGCCCTCCCTTCTATCTCTCTCCCCCTTCTCTTATCCCCTACCCCTTTTGTTTTCCTGTAGGGCAGGATATATGTCAATACCCCATTTCCTGTATTTCTTCTTTCCCAGTTGCATGTGAAAACATTTTTTAACATGTGTTTTTAAAACTTTGGGTTACAAATTTTCTCCCTTCCTCCCTCCCCACCCACCCTCATTGAAAAGGCAAGCAACTCGATACATGTCATACATATGTAGTCATGCAAAGCACTTCCATAGTAGTCATGTTGTGAAAAACTAAGTATATTTCCCTTCATCCTATCCCACCTCCCATTTATTCTATTCTCTCTTTTGATCCTGTCCCTCCTCAGAAGTGTTTCCTTCTGATTATCTCCTCCCCCAATCCGCCCTCCCCTCTATCATCCCCCTGCTCTCTTGTCCCCTTCCACCCCCCATTTTCCTGTAGGGTGAGACAGATTTGCATACCCAATTTTGTATGTTATTCCCTCCTTAAGCCAAATCCTATCACAATAAGATTCACTCACTCCCTCTCACCTCCCCCCATTTCCCCTCCACTGTAAAAACCTTTTCTGGTCTGTTCCATGTGAGCTAATTTACCCCATTCTACTTCTCCCTTTCTCCTTCTCCCAGTATAATCCTCTCTCACCCCTCAATTTTATTTTCCAGATATCACCCCTTCATCTTCAACTCACCCTGTGCCCTCTATCTATCTATCTATCTATCTATCTATCTATCTATCTATCTATCTATCTATGTGTATATATATATATATACATATAATTTTTCCCTCTCACTACCCTAATACTGACAAAGGACTCTTGAGTTACAAATATCTTCTTTCCATGCAGGAATGTAAACAGTTCAACCTTAATATGTCTCTTATGACTTCTCTTTCCTGTTTACCTCTTCAAGTTCCACTTGAGTCTTGTATTTGAAAGTCAAATTTTCTATTCAGTTCTGGTCTTTTCATCAAGAATGCTTGAAAGCCCCCTATTTCACTGAATGGCCATTTTTTCCCCGAATGACCATTTTTTCCCCTGAAGGATTATGCTCAGTTTTGCTGGGTAGGTGATTCTTGGTTGTAATCCTATCTCCTTTGCCTTCTGGAATATTATATTCCATGTCTTCTGGTCTCTTAACATAGAAGTTGCTAAATCTTGTGTTATCCTGATTATGTTTCCACAATACTTGAATTGTTTCTTTCTGGCTGCTTGCAATATTTTCTCCTTGACCTGAGAACTCTGGAATTTGGCTACACTATTCCTAGGAGTTTTCCTTTGGGGATCTCTTTCAGGAGGTGATGGGTGGATTCTTCCCATTTCTATTTTACCCTCTGGTTCTAGAATATCAGGGCAGTTTTCCTTGATAATTTCTTGAAAGATGATGTCTAGACTCTTTTTTTGATCATGGCTTTCAGAAAGTCCAATAATTTTTAAATTCTCTCTCCTCAATCTATTTTCCAGGTCAGTTGTTTTTCCAATGACATATTTCACATCCTCTTCTATTTTTTTTCATTCTTTTGAATTTGTTTTACAGTGTCTTGATTTCTCATCAAGTCACTAGCTTCCAATTACTCCATTCTAATTTTTAAGGAAGTATTTTCTTCAGTAAGTTTTTGGACTTCCTTTTCCATTTGGACAATTTTGCTTTTTAGGGCATTCTCCTTATTGCCTTTTTGGCCAATTTGGTTTTGTCATTTGGGTTAGGCTACTTTTTAAGGTGTTATTTTCTTCAGTATTTTTTGGATCTCCTTTAGCAAGCTGTTGACTTGTTTTCCATGATTTTCTTGTGTCACTCTCAGTTTTTCCTCTACTTCTCTTGCTTGCTTCTCAAAATTCTTTCTGAACTCTTCCATGGTCTGGGACTAATTTATATTTTTCTTGGAGGCTTTGGATGTAGGAGCTTTGACTTTGTTGTCTTCTGGTTTGATGTTTTGATCTTCTTTGTCACCAAAGTAAGATTCTATAGTCTGATTCTTTTTGTGCTGCTTGCTCATGATTCCAGCCAATTACTTGAGTTATAAACTCTTTGTTAAGGAAGGGGTCTGTTTCCAGTGTGGAGAATGTACTGTCCCAAGCTTTGGGGGGTTTGTGCAGCTGTTTTCAGAGATACTTCTAGGGAACTGTAAATTTTCAGTTCTTCCAAGGTGCTATGAACAAGGGTGAGGTGTTTACTCCTTCCCTGGCCTATGCTCTGGTCTATGAGTGACCACAAACACTCTTTTTTTGTCTTGGAACTGTGAGGAGGATTCTCTCTCCATAACCACTCCAAGGTCCAACACACCAGCACTCCTCACCACAGGCCTGCCACCCAGAACTGTGACCCAGATCCAAGCATGGGAAAAACAAGAGAATCCTGCACCAGCAAAAAGATCTCTGCAATCCTCCTCTTATCAGTCACTCGGTTCCCCCTCAGTCTGTGGGCCCAAAGTTCTGGAAGCAGCTGCTGCCTGGGGTCACACATGGACTGGGGCTGAGACCACCCACTTCTCTGACTCACCACAGACACAGAATTTTCCCACCGACCTTCTAAGTTGTCTTTGACATTCATGGGATAAGAGTTCTGGAAACCACCACAGCTGCCTGCAATTCAGTCCTCTGAGGCCTGCTCCAGGTTCACTGAGGCCTGTGTGCCCATGCCAAACTGTGTTCCTCTCCCAACCCAGTGTGATAGACCTCTTCAATTGGCCATCCAGGTTGTCTTGAACTGTAAATTTGTTTCACTCTGTCTTTTTGTGAGTTCTGCTGCTTTAGAATTTGTTTAGAGTCATTTTTATAGGTATTTGGAGGGGTTTTGGGGGACAGCTGAAGCAAGTCACTGCTTTTACTCTGCCATCTTGGCTCCACCCCCACATGAACTTTTTGTAATGTCTTATCACACCATATCTTAACACAAGGCTTGTTGAGCTTAGAGATATTGAGAAACCTACTAAGGAGAGTAGTTGGTCAAGAAGCCCAGATATTCGGAAGCCAATTCATTCCTTCCAATGAACTAGTGAATAAGACAACTGTCACTCTCAACCCAGAAGACTGCAAAGGCACATTTCTTTGTAGCCACACCAAAGTCAAGTTTTGAGTCATTGCCACTGACTGAACAAGATGATGCTGAGCTCCAAAGGTGGAGAGGGTTTAGTGATGAAGGTCTGAGGTTTGCCCTGGTCTTGCCAAGCCATTGAAGTCCTCAGAATGAAAAATTAAAAATGGAGCATCAGGCATTCATTTCATCTATACCCAAAATACGTAGACCAAGTGGAGAAGAATTTGTTGAACTTGAATCAGAAGATCGAATCAAATTGGCACTGAAGAAAAGACAGAGAAACAATAGGATGCAGATATGCTGAAGTATTCAAGTCAAACAATGTTGAAATGCATTGGATGTTGAAGCATATTGGTCCAAATAGTGTTGACACTGCCAACGATGCTCTGTGAGCCTTAGAGTATTCCCACTTGGCTGTAGCAAGGAAGAAATTGTTTGGTATTTTTAGGGTTGGAAATCATGCCAAATGGGACAACATTGCCAGTGGAGTTTTGAGGGAGGAGTACAGGGGAAGTCCTCATGTAGTTTGATTCACAGGAAATAGTTGAAAAGACTCTAAAGAAACACAAGTAAAGAATAGGGCACAGGTACATCAAAATCTTCAAGAGCAGCCAGATAGAAGTTCGCACTCATTATGATCCTCCTTGAAAGTTAATAGCTATGTAGCAGCCAGGCCCTTGTGACAGGCCTGGGACTGGCTGAGGCTATGACAGCAGAGGAGCTGGGTTTGAAAGAATGAAATGAGGTGCCTACAGTGAAGTGTATGGAGGCTATGATGACTGCAATGGATATAATGATGCATATGGCTTTGGGTCGGATAGCTTTGGAAGAGACCTCTATTACTGATTTTTTTTAGGAATGTGTGATCATAGATACTGAGATGGTAGGTTCACTTTCCAGAGTACAATAGGCCATTGTGTGTACATGAGAGGATTACCTTACAGAGCTATTGAAAATGACATTTGCAATTTTCTCACCACTCAACCCTGTTTGAGTACACACTGAAATTGAACCTGATGGCAGAGTGACTGGAAAAACAGATGTTGAATTTGCTACTCATGAAGATGCTGTGGCAGCTATGGCAAAAGACAGAGTAAATATGCAGCACAGATCTATAGAACTCTTCTTGAATTCTACAGCAGAAGCAAGCAGTGGTGCTTATGGTACCAAATGATGGGAGGCATGGGCTCATCAAGCCAGTCTAGTTAGGGTGGTACAGCTAGCCAGCAACTGAGTGGGGGTTACAGAGGAGTCAATGGTGGTTAAATCAGCAAGAACAGATATGACCAAGATTTACATGAAAACTTCAGTGATTTTCAATTAAACATTGCATAGGGAGTCAAGGAGCAATGAACAGCAGCTACTACAGTAGCAGGAGCCATGTATCTATGGGAGGGATGTCTGGTATGCCCAGTATGAGTGGTGGGTGGGGAATGTAATCCTGATCACTCGCTCTTGGCCAACTTTTTTTAAAGAAAAAAATGAAGCTTAACAGTTTTACAATACAAACTTGTGATTTATGCTTACTGTAAGTGAAATCAGGATTATTTTAAAAACTTAAGATTCAATATTTTTGAACACAGAAAAAGATTCATCTAGGATATAATGATAAAGTTCAGTAAAGACTACAACTGTTAAACAATTTCAGCTTTTCTCTAAGTAGTTATGTTGTAGGAGTGTACTTATGCAGTAAGTGTATTTAGGTTAAAGTAGTTTCAATTATGTTAAATGTTGCTCTTATACCACATTACATGGAACACTGTTTTAGATGCATGTTGGGAGACAGACTTTTTTGTAAAACAAATATAGAAGCTGTGTCTGTGATTCAAAAGTGAAACATTTGGCATGTTTGTTCTAGTTTATTTTGTTTACTATCCTGTAGGGCACGTACATTTAAGCTTTTTTTTTTAAGTTAATGGGAACAATTTTAAGATGCAATATAAATACTTTAGGATTTGGTCTTGGTGTTTGTATTGAATTTCGAAGTCTTGATTTAAATCATTCATTGTATTGTAATTTCTTTTTAGGTGTATTGCTGACTGTTTCACTTAACAAGTTTCATTTGTTAAATAAATTTTCTTTTCAAAAACTAGAGAAAAATAAAAGACTGCAAAGGCAAAGCCAGAAATGTTTTTGAAAAGAATGCTACTCTTATTTTACACTTAATTAGCATGGATGTGACTCTAATTAAGATAAATAATGAAGGACCAACCCAAAATTTAACAGAATTAATGTAAAACTTAGGTCTTATTTCTACCTATTGCCCCTCCCTTAAAGTTATACAGTTGATTCTTTGAAGCCAAGTCCAGGACTTTTTATTTATCTCAATTAAATTTTATCTTGTTTCAGCCCATCATTCTAGCGAAGGATCCCATATTTTACTGAAAGTACTCCTAACTGACCTGGCTACAGTCTTTTCCTTCTTCAATCCCTCTGGCATATTATGACTCTCTCTGACTCTCTCTCTCTCTCTCACACACACACACACACACACACACACACACACACACAACTATTTGGAGGAAATGCCAGATAATTTACGGTGACATTTAAGGAACTACACAACTTACTTTTCAGAGCTTATCTACTACATACACAGTGCTTTTAGCAAATTTAGAGCACACTGTTCATTTTTCTATCTCCCCATGTTCTGATGAAAACTTATTCCTTGTGAGTCTATATCTGACACCATGGGGAAAACAGGTCTTGCATGGTCCTGGCTGAGATACTGTAGAATGCAGTATCCTGGGTTCAGGACCAATTGAGCAATAGTGGAGGAGGGAACCAAGTATTTATTAAATGTCTATTATGTATCAGATACTGTGTTAAGCACTTATTATAAATATTATTTCATTTTATCCTCACAACAAGCCTGAAAGGTAAATTCTGTTATCCCCATTTTTTAGTTAAGGAAACTGAGGCAAATAGAGGTTAAGTGACTTCTCCACTATCACATGGTTAGTGAGTGTCTGAGTTCATACATCATGTCACCTAGCTGCCTAGGGTCAGACAAAGGATAGGAGCTTATTGATAATGAAGAAATCAGCTGTGGGACAATGAGTGCAGAGTCTATAAAGGAACAGGAATTAGTATATGTGACTCATATATCATAGAAGGAAAATATGATTCATAGATAGAGAAAAAATAAGAAGTGAAGGTCTAAGCAAGTCAGCAAAATTGAGAATCAGACTGATGATCAGAGGAAGGGTCAAAGCAATATAAAAGCTGACCTCAAGTCATTAAGCTTACTGATCTGGGAGTGTATGCTTGCTCTTAAGCATTACATGGGTAAATAGTCCTGGTCTCTGATCTTGAGTGGGAGACCCATTAAAAAAAGCAATAAGTCATTCATAACTGCCTTAGTACCCCTCTGCCTCTGCCTTAGAACCCTATCTCTATATCTCCATCTGTTGAAATACCAACCATCACTACAAGCCAAACTTAAATGTCCTGTCTTCTATGAATCTCTCTCAGTACCCTCAACAGAATTTCTCTTTTGCTCTTTAGATCTCCTATATCACTTTGTGTTTCTCTTGTGACATGGTATAATATCTGGTTTGTGACATGGTGTATTGCCTGGTTTCAGTTATTCATGTTATTTTTAAAAAAACATTTTACTCCTATGTTGCAAGTTCCTTAAGTATGGAGAACACATATTTGTTCTATTTACAGCACAGAGTCTTACATGTAGAAGGTACTCATAAATAAATACTTTATGAGCTAATTAATGAGTCTGTTTGAAGATTATATGCACATATCTCTGTAACATTTACTGGAACATTTTTCAAATTATACTTTATATATACAACCTCCCTAAATTTTTCATCACCTACTTAAAAATTAAAGTGAAGGAAGCATAATTACTGTTCATCAACCCTTACCTGTACTTGAATTTTTCATCATTTTGGGCAACACCACAATAGAGTGAATATTTCCAAAAAGCAACACTGCAGCCAGTCCTTTGAGCAAACTGACAGTACTATTTCTTACCCCTCTGTACCATTATAGCATTTCCTAAGTTTCCTTCCTCTTCTCCAATTCTTTAGCTACATTCGGGACAGTCATCTCTTAAACTGCCTTTAGTATTATCACCCTCTTCAACTCTCTACTTTTATGCCCCTTTCCAACTGTTGCTACTAATAATGATTTTCCAATTGTCCCATACTTGTTTCTCACTGTCCTCTTTATCAGCACAAAGATCCTCTACTCTGTTTCAATGTTCTTCACCAAGTTACTAGGGGCTAATAGATTTAGAACCAGAAGGTGAAGAACATTACATCTTTCACCTGCCACAAAAGATTCTTAGAGATCCTAGTCCAATCTCATTTTACAAATGAGAAAGCTGAGATACAGAGTGGTTAAATGATTTTCCCAAAGTCAAACAGGTGAAAAGATTGGATTAAAATCCAGGCTTTCTAATTCTAAATTCTTTCCGATAAAATGGAATGGTTCTTTTCCTTCTAACTCTTTAGGTCTTCTAAAGCAAATTTATTCCAAGTCCACTTTATATAAACATTCCATTCCTAACCCTGAGCTCATATCTCCAAATATTCCAATTCTCATAACCCTAAACCTAACCTTTCCTCTAACCTTGATGAAGCTAGTGGCAGAGTGAATAGATGATCTGGCCTGGAGTCAAGAAGACCCGAATTCAAATCTTGCCTCAGACACATGCTATTTGTCCCTTTTTTTCAGAGGACTAATGATATCACAGGGTAATTAATTGATTAATTGGATTTAAGTGAGACAGAGTAGCACAAAGTCCTCAACCTCACTCTCTCTTCCAAAGTAATCAAAGTCCAGTGGTAAGACAAAAGTCAGGATGACTGGCAAACCAATTGATGACCTTGGTATCATCAATGTCTGACCAAGCTAAGTGCTCCACAGCCCCTGCTTTAGCTGCCTTCATGGCCATTTGAGCAATTAGTCCTCATCTTCCCATTCTTCTGAAGAAGTCTTCACTTCCTTGGGGTGGACACCTTGCTAACTAACTGACAGGTTTGAGACCTGTAGGTTACCCTCAGCCTGTTTTAAACCGTCTGCTCAAATGGTTTTATTGGGGTGTGATTACTGCACATGCTACAGCTTCTTGGAGTCACAAGTGAAAGCTGGGTGACAAGTGGACACCAAAATGGATGAGCAGCCCTGGAAAGGGCTCAGCAAGCCCTCACAGTATTGCTAATCCTCAGTGAACATCCCATAAAACCTTTAGACAAACACTAGTTTTATGACTTTGGGCAAGCCACTGTTTGCCTCAGTTTCCTCAACTGCAGAATGGAAATAATAATAGCACCCACCATGCAAGGTTGTTGTGAGAATCAAGTAATATTTGTTAAATAATATGACAATTTGTTAAATAATATTTGTTAAAAGTGATTTGCACAATTCCTGGTATGTAGTAGATGCTATAGAAATGTTGCATATAAAGATGCTGCTCTGCCCATAAGGAGGTATATGATCTTAAGCAAATCACTTATTCTTTCCTCAGTTTTCTCATCTGGAAAGTGGAAATAATAATAGCTGCCCAATCTACTTTTCAGAAGTATCTTTAGGCTCAAAGTGAATGATAGATAGGGAGACATTTCAGAAAGAAAAGAGTACTATATAAATGTAAAGCAACACTCTTCTTTGACAGCAAGCTCTCCATGGTATTAGTTTCCCTTGCCCCCTACAGCAGACCTCATCTGATCTCTCTCCCATAGATAGATGGGGACTTATCAAAAGTACTTACTTTTGATGATGATGCTTCAATAGATTTAAAACAATTCAGGTATGAAATCTAGACACTTAGAAAAATCTGTCAGATTATATTTTCCCACTTGATTGGAGCACACACAGACCTCACAACCTAAAGAACTGCATTTCTTGAGGTATTTCTAAAGGACTATACATCTGTCTTCCCCCTTGCAGACTCTGGGCAAATTAATAAAAGCATTTATCTCTTTTCCATAAAGGGGCGATATTCTCCTCTGCCTCTCAAGCAAAACAAAATCATATGCATCTGATTTGAACTCATTTATGGGGAGTTACAAAGATTAAGGTATGCTTCCTAAGATGGAAGAAAAAAAGAAGAATCCATTTTTAAAATCTAGAGAATTCTACAAGGAAAAATCATCTAAGTACCAAGATCTTATTTAAATTTCATTAGAATTTTTTCTTCAGTGAGAAAATAATATACATAGGGGATATTAATCTGGAGTCCTACATTAAGAGATTCAGTTCAAAGATTTCAGGGGTTCTGTGACCATGGATGGGAAAAAATATCTTATTTTTCACTTACATCCAATTGAAATTTACCATTTCCTTCAATTGTGAATATATACAACAAACATTATTCTGATATAGGGTTCATATGCTCCACTAGATGACCTAAGTGGCCCATGACACACACTGAAAAGGTAAAGAGATGGGGCAGCTAGGTGGTGCAGTGTATAGAACACCAGCCCTGAAATCAAGAGGACCTGAGTTCAAATTCAGCCTCAGACCAAACACTTGTCACTTACTAGCTGTGTGACCCTAGGCAAGTCACTTAACCCCAATCGCCCCCCCCCAAAAAAACGGTACAGAGCCCCTGCTCTACCCTTTCCCATTGTTCCTTTAGAAGGAGGCAATGTTGTTTAGGGGAAAGAGTTTTAGACTGTGAGTCAGGAGGACTTGTGTTCAAATGCCACCTCTAGGACTTACCATGTGATCATCATCAAGGGCAAATCATTAAATTTCTCTGAGCCATAATTTCCTGTGTTTATCTCATGTGGTTAGTTAGAAGATTAAATGAAATAATTTCTGTAAAGTGCTTTGTAAAACAATGTGTTTTCCAAGTTTTGTAAGTGTTCATTTGTGCAATAGGAGCAGCTAACAAACACATTCTGACATATACACATGCATGGTAATAAACATTTTAGCTGAAATAACTAAACCCACTGAAAGGAAAAGCAAATGTTCTAAAATTCATCTGATTCATAGTCTATAAGATTCTCCTGACTTTTTAATTGAAGTAATTATTTTTCCTAGATAATTCTACAATAAGATATTTAGCAAATCATTTATCTGCTTTTTAAAATAAACATTAATAATTTTAGAGGAAAAAAAACACCTAATTCCAGTTGTTATCACTCAGGGGCATTCTCATTGCCAGATATTGACTTTCTAAATCAGAGTTCTATTTTTGTTTTATGTAATTTCTCTAATGCTTTTAATTGAAGAATCAATTTGGTATTTGTAGCTACACATTTTTTTTGGCAACTTGAGACAGTCATAACTGTATTCTACACAGCATCAATAGCATTTCTATCTGAGAGTGAATTTCAAAGTCAGACCCTGAAATTATTTATTTTTATGCCAATCTGTTTTAAAAAAAAAAACAAACTAAATTCTGTGAGCTTCTATGTGATTCTTTCATTAAATAATAGCATGATTGGTGAACTTTGAGATACGTGCATATATCTCTCAACTCAGGCCCTTGCTATTTATTTGTTTGTTTTTAAGAAAGATGAGTGAGACTTTAAAATGAATATTTCTAAAAACTTGGATGGGAAAAAATCATTGCAATATGTCACCAAAATGAATAGAAAAGACAGAAAACTGGTAACCAAATTTGCTAGGTAAGAGTGTATATTTTCTAGGCCATAAGATATAAGCAAGATCTTGCCAATAATAAAAAGTGCTAAGTCTCAAGTGTTGTCAGTAAACTTTATCACCTTTCTTCTGGAAAAAGTGAATGATGGCTGTACCTTTGAAGTCTATTGACATTTTCTAAGCAGAAAAGACATCTATGCAGACCCCTTTGCTCCCTAATGAAAAAATCCTGAAAGTAGGCCATCAGACCCAAACACTTACTTCATCATAGATCTTATTTCCTTAAAAAAATTTTTCTTTCAAATAATATATATTTAGCAGCCACAGGATGCCAGGTCATACTATGTAGTGGTAAAAGGTAGAGTAATGAAATAACTAAAGTTTGTATAGTGTTTTAAGGTTTGCAAGGTACTTTATATATTATCTCCTTTGATATATTTGATTACCATGTAATATAAATTCTGTTATTATTCCTATTTTGCAATTAAGGAAATTGAGGCTCAGAGAAATTGTATATTTTGCAAGTATACTTTTTTAAAATAAATTTATTTTTAGTTTTCAACATTTGCTTCCACAAGATTTTGAGTTCCAAATTTTCACCCCATCTTGCCCCTCCCCCACCCCAAGATGGCATGCATTCTGAATAGCCCTTCCCCTAGTCTACCTTCCCTTCTATCTCTCTCCCCCTTCTCTTAACCCCTTACCCTTCTATTTTCCTATAGGGCAGGATAGATTTTTGTACCCCATTTCCTGTATTTCTTATTTCCCAGTTGCATGTGAAAACATTTTTTTTAAACATGGGTTTTTAAAACTTTGGGTTCCAAACATTCTCCCTTCCTCCCTCCCCACCTACCCTCATTAAAAAGGCAAGCAACTAAATATAGGTTATACATGTGCAGTTATGCAAAACACTTCCATAGTAGACATGCTGTGAAAAACTAACTCTTTTTCCCTTAATCCTATCCTACTCCCCCATTTGTTCTATTCTTTCTTTTGACCCTCAGAAGTGTTTGCTTCTGATTACCCCCTTTCCCAATCTGCCCTCCTCTCTATCATCCCCCTACTCTCTTGTCCCCTTCCCCTCTATTATCCTGTAGGGTAAGTCAGATTTCTATACTCAATTGAGTGTGTATGTTATTCCCTCCTTACGTCAAATCTTATCAGAATAAGATTCATTCATTCCCTCTCACCTTCCTGGTTTCCCCTCCACTGTAAGAGCCTTTTCTTTTCTGTTTGTTTTGTGTGTGTGTGTGTGTGTGTGTGTGTGTGAGATAGTTTACCCCCATTCTACCTTTCTCCTCCTAGTATAATCCTTTCTTATCCCTTAATTTTGTTCTCCAGATATGACCCCTTCATCTTCAACTCACTGCCTTCTATCTATCTATCTATCTGTCTGTCTGTCTATCTATCTATCTATATACATACATATAATTTTTTCCCTCCAACTACCCTAACACTGACAAAGGTCTCATGAGTTACAAATATCATCTTTCCATGCAGGAATATAAACAGTTCAACCTTAATAAGTCTCTTATGATTTCTCTTTCCTGTTTACCTCTTCATGTTCCACTTGAGTCTTGCATTGGAAAGTCAAATTTTCTATTCAGCTCTGGTCTTTTCATCAAGGATGCTTGAAAGTCCTCTATTTCACTGAATGACCATTTTTTCCCCTGAAGGATTATACTCAGTTTTGCTGGGTAGGTGATTCTTGGTTGTAGTCCTATCTCCTTTGCCCTCTGGAATATTATATTCCATGCGCTGCGGTCCCTTAATGTAGAAGCTGCTAAATCTTGTGTTATCCTGATTGTGTTTCCACAATACTTGAATTATTTCTTTCTGGCTGCTTGTAATATTTTCTCCTTGACCTGGGAAATCTGGAATTTGGCTATAATGTTCCTAGGAGTTTTCCTTTGGGGATCTCTTTCAGGAGGTGATCAGTGGATTCTTTTAATTTCTATATTGGCCTCTGGTTCTAAAATATCAGGGCAGTTTTCCTTGATAATTTCTTAAAAGATGATGTCTAGGTTCTTTTTTTGATCATGCATTTCAGATAGTCCAATCATTTTTAAATTATCACTCCTGGATCTATTTTCCAGGTCAGTTGTTTTTCCAAGAAGATATTTCACATTTTTTTCTAATTTTTCATTCTTTTGGATTTGTTTTACAGTGTCTTGATTTCTCATACAGTCACTAGTTTCCAATTGCTCTATTCTAATTTTTAAGGAAGTATTTTCTTCAGTAAGCTTTTGGATTTCCTTTTCCGTTTGGCCAATTTTGCTTTTTAGGGCATTCTTCTCCTCATTGGCTTTTTGGACCTCTTTTGCCATTTGGGTTAGGCTATTTTTTAAGGTGTCATTTTCTTAACTATTTTTTTGGGTCTCCTTTAACAAGCTGTTGACTTGTTTTTCATGATTTTCTTGCATCACTCTCCTTTCTCTTCCCAGTTTTTCCTCTACTTCTCTTACTTGCTTCTCAAAATCCCTTTTGAGTTCTTCCAAGGCCTGGGATTAATTCATATATTTCTTAGAGGCTTTGGATGTAGGAGCTTTGACTTTGTTGTCTTCTTCTGGTTGTATGTTTTGATCTTCTTTGTCACCAAAGTAAGATAATATAGTCTGACTCTTTATGTGCTGCTTACTCATGATCCCAGCCAATTACTTGAGTTTTAAACTCTTTGTTAAGGTAAGAGTCTGCTTCCAATGTGGAGAATGTACTGTTCCAAGCTTCAAGGGTTTGTACAGCTCTTTTCAGAGCTATTTCTAGGGACCTGAACATTTTCAATTCTTCCAAGGTAGTATGATAAGGGGCTAGGAGTTTCCTCTCCACCATGAGAACAAGCTCCACCATGCCAGCACTCCTCCAGGACTGCCACCCAGAACTGTGACCCAGATCCAGGCATGGGCAAAGCAAGAGATTCCTGCCTCAGCACTAACAAAGAGATCCCTGCAATCTCCCTCTTATCAATCACTCGATTCCCCTTCAGTCTGTGGGCTGGAAGCTCAGGAGGCAGCCATGGCCTGCACTCAGGACTTGTGGCTGAGACCTAGCTTCTCTCTCTCACTGCAGCCACAGACTTTTCCCACTGACCTTCTAAGTTGTCTTTGGCATTCATGGGTTGAGAAGTCTGGAAACTGCCATAGCTGCTCGTAATTCAGTCCTCTTAGGCCTGCTCCAGGGTTGCTGCAGCCTACACACCCACGCTGAACTGCACTCCTCTCCCTGCCCAGTGCAATATACCTTTCTGATCAACCATTCAGGTTGTCTTGGGCTGGAAATGTGTTTCACTCTGTCTTTTTGTGGATTCTGCTGCTTTAGAATTTGTTTAGAGGCATTTTTTTACTGGTATTTGGAGGGGTTTGGGGGAGAGCTCAAGCAAGCCACTGCTTTCACTCTGCCATCTTGGCTCTGCCCCCTGCAAGTATACTTTCATAGATATCTAATGATAGGTAATATATTCTTACAGGTTCAGGTGGTGTGGTGTAGTGAATAGACCACTAGACTTGGAGTGAGGAAGGCTGGGTTCAGATTTCTACCTCAAACACTTAGCTGTGTAACCCTGGGCAAGTCGCTTAAACTCTCAGCCTAAATGTCCTTATCTGTAAAACTAGGATGAGGACACTTGTAATACCTACTTCACAGACTTGCCATAAGGGACGGATGCTGCACACTGTGGTATGCTGGGTAAATATGAGTTGCTTACCATTATCACCATTACAAAAAGTTGAAATAGTACTGTGGCTCATCACTCATTCAGAAATTTGATTTGTGATAGCTTCTATCATCTGGAACATACTTGTTTTTTTTTTCTTTTCTTTTACATATCTTTTCTTGCCTCTGAGGAAAAGATCTGTTCCTTACTCCTCCTGAAAGGAATGGAGAAATGCTCAAGCCAGAGTTTAGTTTAGAATTATATGTAAAATAAAGATTATTCATTGAACAAGCCATAGAGAGCAGATTTGAAGGAGTTACTGTGTTTAAAGCTGGTGAAAGAGGAGAGAAAGCTGAGTAAAGACATTAAGTAGCTGCAAACTAATATATTTTACCCATCCCAGGTGTCTTTCTGTAGTATATATAGATAGAGGGCATAAGTGTGAGTTGAATATGCAGGGATGATATTAAAAAATAAAATTAAGGGATGAGAAAGAGGAATGCATTGGGAGAAAGGGAAAAGAAGGAGTAGAATGGTGTAAATTAACTCATCTAAAAGAGGCAAGAAAATGTTTTTACAGTGGAGGGGAAGATGGAGGAGGGGGGAGTGAGTGAAACTTACTCTCATCAGAATGAGCTCAAAGAGGGAATAACATGCATACTCAATTGGGTATAAAAATTTATTTTACCCCACAGGAAAGGAGGAGGGGAAAGGGATAAGGGTGAATGACAGAGGGAAGTGATAGAAGGGAGGGCAGATTGGGACAAAAAGTTGTCAGAAGCAAAATGCCTTTGAGGAAGGACATGATGAAAGGAAAGAGAGAATAGAATAAATGGTGGGATAGGATGGAGAGAAACACAGTGAGCAATAGTAACTATGAAAAAAAATTGAAGCAAGTTTCTCTGATAAAGGCCCCATTTCTCAAATATATAGAGACCTGAACCAAATTTTAAAAAATGGGAGCTATTCCCCGATTGATAAATGATCAAGAGATGTGAACAGCTAGTTTACAGATGAAGTAATCAAGGGTATCTATAGCCATATGAGAAGGTGCTCTAAATCTTTTGATTGGAGAAATTTAAATTGAAATAATACTGAGATACTACCTCATACCCATTAGATTGATTAATAGGACAGAAATGGAGAATGACAACTATTAGAGGGCATGTGGAAAAAATGAGACATTAATGCACTGTTGGTGAAGTTGTGAACTGATTCAACCATTCTGGAGAGAAATTTGGACGTATACCCAAAGGACTATAAAACCCTTCATACTCTTTGATCTAGCAATGCCACTACTAAATTTGTATCCAAAAAGGGATGAAAAAACAAAAGGGAAATGACATATATATATGGAAATATTTATGGCAGCTCTTTTCTGGTGGCAAGGAGTTGGAAATTGGGAGAATGCTCATCAATTGAGGAATGGCTAAACAAATTGTGCTGTGTGACTGTGATGGAAAACTATTGTTATATAAGAAATGATGAATAGGATGCTCTTAGAAAAACCTGTAAACACTTACATGAGCTGATGCAAAGTGAAATGTACTGTGTATAAAGCAACAGCAATATTATAAGATGACTAGCTATGAAAGACATAACTATTCTTAGCAATTCAATGATCCAAGACAACTCTGAAGGACTTATGATGAAAAACATCATCCATCCCCAAACAAAGAACTAATGGTGTCTGAATACAGAAAGAAGCATTTTTTTTACTTTATTTTTCTTGAGTTTTTTTGTCTATGTTTTTTTTCCACAACGTGAGTAATATAGAAATGTGTTTTGCATAACTACATATGTATAACCTATATCAAATTGTTTGTTTTCTCAATTGGAGGTGGGGAGAAAGGAAGAGAGAGAATTTGGAACTGAAAGTTTAAAAAACGAATGTTAAAATTTTTACATGTAATTGGGGAAAATAAAATACTAAGTGAATTTTTAAAAAAGAAAAAATAAATTAGAACTATGACAGCAGAATTGATATCTTACCTAGCAAAAATAATGAATAGAACAGAAAAAATTTGAATCTGCAATGGCATACCTCATAAAAAAAAAGAAGGAAGAACAATAAATTGGGAATGCAAATACACTAAAGTGAATGACGACCTAGAAGAGAAGGAAAAATAATAACTTAAAAGAATATGTGTTCATTATGTGAGCAAAATGTATTAAACTTGAAGACAGGGTGAGCAGAGACAATCTAAGGATCATAGGTCTTCCAAAAGAACACGATGACAAAAAAACCCAAAAAACCCTAATGCTATAATGAAGGAAATAAACAATAGAAGAGAATTACCCAGAAGTTATACATATAGAAAATAAAATTCCAGTTGAAAGAATTGAAAAAATCCACAGGGAAAAAAAAAGCTGCCAACTCCAAGGCAGATAGTAGTTAAATTTAACAATTTAATTCAGAAACAACAAGTTGTTCAAGCCACTAGGAAAAAGACTTAAAATATAAAGAAAGCACATTTGAACAATGCAAGACTATTCTGCACATTCCAGAATAGTAGGAGGAAATGGAATAATGTGTTCTGAAAAGCAGTGGAGTTAAAAATCTAACCCAGGGTGACACACCCTACAAATCTGAGCTTAACCATACAAGACAAAAGATAGCTGTTTGATAATAAAGAAGAGTTTAAAATTTAAAAAAATTGAACTGAAGAGATTATTTGCCTATCAAATAGTCAGAACAACTGAAATGAAGGAAGAGTGAATAAATATAGACACCAATAGCAACCAAGTGACAATAGACCGGCAAGAGACTTCTTTCTAAATGTATACACAGAGATAAGGATGAAGGCAGAAATCTGGCAGAGATAACAGTGAACAGGTGGATAGAGGATACTGTGTATAGAATTTGTCAACACTGCTTACAGGTGAAGGCTTCTTTTGTGGAACTACATTACAACATGGGAGGTTACACAAAATAGGGAGCAGGAGAATAGAGTAAAGTGAATGATATACAGCATCAAATCAAAGGTTATCAGTAAGGAAAAGTTGACCTCTGTAGTCTCAGAAAAATGAGTCTACAAGGGAATGGATGAAAAGCAGGGGGTGGGGGAATTGAGAAGGAAAGACTTATTTTAGTGGTGAGAGGAGACTCCATTTATGGATGCTCCTATGACTACAGACAGAAGATCAATGAAAGGAAATGAAGACCTTAAGCCTAGAGGACTTGGTGTTTGAAAGATCTGCTTGTCCTGGGCAGGAGAATTAGAAATTTGGGGGGAAACTGGCACTTGGAAGAATGAGAGAGCAAGGACACAGAGAAATTTCCAGACTAATGTCAAAAAAAAGGTAAATGAGGGTATAGATCAATGTGGGGTTGCATAACCAGTGACTGGGGATTAGGGGAGGTGCCCTAACATGAGGCATTGTCCTCTCTGATACCTGAAATAATTGTCATTGTTCTGAAAATGGGGCATAATGGGAAAGGGGTATCCCTGGGACAAGTCCTACAAGACAGTGACAGAAAGTGCTTAGAAGGGGAAGCCTAGAATTGATACCTTGGAGTCTTTGATAGCATTAAGAATACAGAGACCAGATAATATAGGGGTCATGAATCAGAGAATGAAAGTCTACAAGAAAGAAAAGATAGATAATGAAGGGAGTGAGAAAAATCTTTCTTGGAGATGGGTGCAAAAATAAAATTTTCAGGATGAACTGAAGGGAAAAAAAGGGAGAACATAAAATGAGAAGAGGGGATCATGGGTAAGGGGACAAGAACAAGTAAAAACAGGACCATCTTAAGAAAAAGATTAAAGTGAGGTAACTGAATAAATATAATAATACTGTATTTATGGAAGAAGAGAGAACTTGAGAATGAAAAACTTTTGTACAGACAATATTCATGAACCAAGGATCAAAAGGGAAGTGTGAAAAAGGGAAAATAAATATTTGTGTCAAATTTCTATAATAAAAGCTTGGTTTCCAAGCCATTATAAATAATTAACAAATAAATATAAAAGACAAATAGTCATTTCACAATAGATAAGTGGTCAAAGGATATGAACAAACAGTTCTCAAAAAAACTACAAAATATTCATAATCACATGAAAAAAAATTCTCCAGATTACTAATAAGAGAAATGCAAATCAAAACAACCCAGAGTTTCCACCTCATGTCCTGCAAATTAACAAACATTACAAAAATGACAACAGTCAATGTTGGAGGGGATGTGGAAAGATAGACGTACTAATTCATTGTTGGTGGAGCTGTAAAATGGTCAGCCATTCTGGAAAGAAATTTGGAATTATGCAAAGTGATTAAATGCTTACACTTTTTGAGCCAGAGATTCCATTACTGAGTTTATATATCATTGAAGCTACTGATAAGAAAAAAAAAGATCCCCATATGTTCTAAAATATTTATAGCAACTAAAAATTGAATACACAAAGTACATGCCCATCAATTGGGGAATGGCTAAACAAGTTGTAGTATATGGTAATGGAATACTATTGTGCTATAAGAAATTATGAGCAGGCAGATTTCAGAAAAATCTGGAAAGACCTACATGAAATGATGCTGAGTTAAGTGAGCAGAACCAGGAGAACATTGTACACAGTAGCAGCAACATTGTGAGATGACTAACTTTGATAGACTTAGCTCTTCTCAGCAATTGTGATTTAAAACAATTCCATAAGACTTACAATGGAAAATGCTATCCACATCCAGAGAAGGAACTATGGAGTCTGAATGCAGATGGAAGCATACTATTTTCTCTTTTTTTTGTTTTTTTTTCTTTCTCATGGTTTTTCCCTTTTATTCTGATTCTTCTTTCAAACATGACTATTTTGGAAATGTTAAAATGATTCTACATGTATAGCCTACATCAGAATGCATGCCTTCTTGTGGATGAGGAGAAGAGGGAGGAGGAAAATTAAGAACTCAAAATCTTATAAAAGTGAATGTTGAAAATGGTAGATAGATTGATAGATAAGTAGATAGAGAGATAGACAGATAGAAAGACAGACAGACAGACAGACAGACAGACAGACAGACAGACAGACAGACAGACAGATAGATAGATAGATAGATAGATAGATAGATAGATAGATAGATAGATAGATAGATAGATAGAT
>NW_020954557.1:66343374-66389142 GCF_900497805.2 Vombatus ursinus
GATAGATAGATAGATAGATAGATAGATAGATAGATAGATAGATAGATGATAAAGTGTCCTCCAGGGCTCTGTCCTGGGCCCATTTCTCTTCTGTACTATTTTGCTTGGTGAAATCATCAGCTCCCATTAATTTAATTATTTTTGTGAAGATGATTTTTAAATAAATTTCTCCAGGCCTACCTTCTCTCCATACCTCCAGGCTCACATTTCTAACTTCCTATTGGACATCTAAAACTTGATATCTCAAACACATCTTAAACTCAAAATGTCTAAATCTCAACTCATCATCTTCTCCCCAAATCCTCCCTTCTTTTGGAATGGTACCACTATTTCCAGTTATCCAGACTCATTAACTAGGTATTATCCTTGAATCCTCCCCTTTTACACCCTCCCATATTCAACCTGTTACAAATACTTTTGATTTTGCCATTGTACCATCTCTCATGTACAGCTAGGGGTGTGCTAAAGCCATCTCCAGTAGCTCATAAGAACCAATTGTTAAATTTTACTGGAAGAATTTACACCTCAGAAGATGGTAAGATATAAATTAGGGCTTTATTATTTTGGGATGTTTAAACTTAATAAAGTGATGGTGAAAATGTTATTAATGGGGTTTAAACTTAAAAGCGTGTTACTCATACTTCTTTTCTTCAAAGAGTCAGTTAACATTTATCAGCCTTCCTGTAGAAACTCCTTTCTCTTCTGCCACTACCTTGATATAGGCCTTTATCATCTTGTGTTTGGACTATTGAAATCACCCACTGACTGGTTTCCCTGCCTGAAAGCCCAATTCACCCCAGTACTTTCTCCACTCAGTTGTTAAATTTCTAAATGTAGATTTGACGAGGCCATGCCTCTACTCAATCAACTCCAGTGACTCCCTATTACCTATATAATCAAATATAAAATTCTTTTGTTGGCATTCAAAGCCCTTCATAACCTGATACTTTCCTACCTTTCTTGTCTCTTTATACCTTCCTCACCCCTACATAGTTTGCAACCCAGTAATAATAACCTCCTTGGTGTCCCTCTCATATGACACATCATTTTCCTTATTATTTTTTACAATTACATATAAAAATAATTTTTAAAATTTTGAGTTCCAAATTTTTCTCCCTCCCTCCCTCTCCCCAAGACAGCAAGCAATCTGATATAGGTTATACATGTACAATCATGTTAAATGTTATTTCCATCTTTGTCACATCGTGAAAGAAGAATCATAACAAGAGGGAAAAGAAAAAAAAAACAAAGTGAAAATAGTATGATTCAATCTGCATTCAGACTCCATCATTCTTTCTCTAGATATGGTTAGCATTTTCCATAGTGAATCTTTTGGAATTGTCTTAGATCATTGTATTGCTGAGAAAAGCTAAGTCTATCATAGTTAATCATCACACAATGTTACTGTTGCTGTGTACAGTGTTCTCCTGGTTCTGCTCACTTCACTTAGCATCAGTTCACATTAAGTCTTTCCAGGTTTTTCTGAAATCTCCCTGCTCATTATTTCTTATAGCAGAATAGTATTCCATTACCATATACCATGACTCATTCAGTCATTCCCCAATTGATGGGCATCCTCTCAATTTCCAATTCTTTGCCACCACAAAAAGAGCTGCTATAAATGTTTTTGTACATGTGGGTCTTTTTTCCCTTTTCATGATATCTTTGGGATACAGATCTGGTAGTGGTATTGCTGGATCAACTGGATATGTACAGTTTTATAGCCCTTTGGGCATAGTTCCAAATTGCTCTCCAGAATGGTTGGATCAATTAACAACTCCACCAACAATGCATTAGTGTCCCACTTTTCCCACATCATCTCCAACATTTATCTTTTTTCTTTTCTGTCATATTAGCCAGTCTGATAGGTGTGGAAACTCCCTTTCATGACCTGTATCATTTTCACTGGTTGTTCTCCATGCCTAGAATTCTTTCCCTCTCTGTGTCTACGTCATGGCTTCCCTGGCTTCCTTCAAGTCTCAACTAAGTTTCCACAAGAGGCTTTTCCTTATTCTGCTTAATGTTATTTTCTTTCTTCTGATGATTATCTCCAATGTAGCCTGTATATATCTTTTTTATACTTAGCTTTTTTAATGTTGGATCCCCAGTAGTCTGTGAGCTCATTTAGAGTAAAGACTGCATTTTGGCTTTCTTTGTATCCCTAGCACTTAGTGCAGTGCTTGGCACATAGTAGGTGCATAATAAATGCTGACTGTTTTGTTGACTGACTGACCTTGTATGAACCATTTTATTTCTCTGGGACCCAGCTTCTTCATCTGCAAAATGAGGAAAATGGATCAATGTCCATTCCTGATCTAAATTCTATAATCCGAAGTTCTAATGTTGTTAGCCCATGATTCACTTTAGGTTATTTTCTGAAGTCCCAATAAAGCATAATCATTTCATAAAAAGTTTCCAGAGTGTACTACAATTGTGTCTTTCTGTAGGTTTCTCCACCTCTGAGAGTAATTGTGCTCTATTTCCACCATTTTCACAGCCACCCAGGGCTTAAAACCTCAGAATTATCTCTAAATCCCTATTGCTTACACTTAATTAGTAACTGAATTCTGTTGATTCTACCTCCAAAGTGCATCTTATAACTGTTTTTTCCCCTTTCCATTCCCACTTGTACCATTCTTGTTATGCCCTCACTACATCCAGGCTAAAATATTTCACTAACAGCCTAATGTGTTTACCAATCACTCTTCCCTTCCTTCAATCTATCCTTTAGACTGGTACTATTTTTCCAATGTGAAGATTTGATCATATAAAGTCTATACTAAAAAGCCTTCATAAGGTCCATATTGCCTCTTAAATGTATTCAATAGCCTTTTCCTGTCATTCAAAGCCTCCCAGGTCTCAACTTATTTTTTTGAACTTAGCTCATACTGCTTGTTTCCTATATTGAAATAAAATTGGCCTGTTCACTTTTCCTAAAGCACGTCTCACATTTCCTGATTTCATTCCTTTGTATATGCCTTAAAAATTCTATTCCTGGTTCTGTCAGCTAAAATTCTACTCATTTTTCAGGTCCAGCTCAATTGCCCCTCTGGTCTTTGTAATTGTCCTTGATGTCCTAGGGCAGAAGTTATCCTTTACTCAGTGGAACTCTCAGGAATAACTTTTACTTTTCATATTTTTTTAATTTACATAGTTTTACATCTTATTCTATCCTTACTATTTTTTGAGGCTTCCATTAAGGTTTTTATAAAGCTTGTGCTTTTATGTCCACTTTAGCACCTTGCACAGTGGCATGTACTTTGCAAGGATTCCATGTATTTTAAGGAATTGGACAGAATTGAATTCTGAGTAATCATGAAATATACTATGACCATTCCTATATCATATATACACAAATACATACTATATATATTATATATATATATTCATTTGTTAACTCAATAAATATGTATTTTACAGCTAATATACCCATAATCTGTTCCCTTGCTGGAGGCTGATAGCCATTATTATAAACCATAATGTAGAAAAACAGGCCCTGTTTCCAATAAGCCAGCTTCCCAGGTCTTTATGATGCCATGACCTTCAACTTGAAGTGGAGATTAAATCATCAACTCTGACTATAAGTCCTTCAGGTTCTGATAAAAGACTTCAAAATCACTGGAAATAAGTGATTTCTTTTTCTTTATATCTTATTTCTACCTTTACAACAAAGATAGCATTAGGAGCTAAAATGCTAGAGGGAGGTAACCGAGTTAGTACAATAAAACCAAGAAATAAAAGTCTTTTCTTTATTATATCTCACTTTGTATAATTTCAAAAACTTGAAGAGAATGGAACCACTTTTGATAAGTTTGTGAATAGGAACAAATGGGGAGGAGGAGGCATACTGAACAAGAATTTCTTCAAATATTCATAGAAATACATGTATGCATTTGTGTGTGTATATGTATATTTATATGTGTGTATACACATATATTTGTCATATACATGTATTTGTGTGTGTATGTGTATATGTGGGTATACATATATGTATGTATATGTATATACCTCTATGCCAATGTGGCACCCCCCTCTGGGAATATACCCAGCTTATACTTAGTCACTTGTGGGTCCTCACTTCTAAAACTATAGTTCACAAGCCCTAAATGGTACATATACTTTTAATAGTCAGCCAAAAGACACAGTTAGCTCAAAGAGAAAACATTTAATAACATAATTTAGTAAGAACGGTAACTATAAAACATTGCCCCATAAACCTGAAGCACCACTCCTACAAATACACACAGAATAAGTGTAAAGAATGGTTGAATACACAGAGTACATTGATAGAAAAATATACATGTGGAAAAGATGTGTGGTCAATATTCCTCATGTCTCTATCACTGCAAGCCACTCATATCCTTTCTCTTTTCATTGTGCCTCATGATGCTTCCCCTGGGGTCAGTGTCTGCTGGGCAAGTCATTCATCTATGTTCCCTGGACTTACTCCCTTCTGAAGCTTGATTCCCACATATTATGGGGTAAATCTCTCTTAAATTCATAGTTGTCTGTTTTTTCTTCTTCCTGGATTCATTCTCCTGGTAGCTACTTCCAATAATTATCTCCATTCTGCTAGTTTGGGTGTCTCCTACTGAATGAATAGCTGTAGTGCAAGGTTCCACATTGGATGGAGGTGGGGTTGAGATGAGAGAGAAATTTCTATTCCCACTTCTTCCCCTCTGGAAGGAGTAAAAGAGGAAAGGAGAAATGTGATCTACTTTCAAGAGCTAGATTCTTCCTCAATAACTTGCTCTCCTTTAGGCTGCCATGAACCAACTTTCTTAAAGCTCTCCTGTTCAACTGTGTCTCCAGAGGTAGTGGCAAAGATTTTGGTTTTTTTTTTTTTAAGTATGGCTGATTTTCAGCAAGTGAAAGAGGCAAGCTACCTTTCTATTTCCATCAAACTTAATCAAAGAACTCTTCATATCCCATAAAGGGGTAAACAAGAGAGTAGACCTTTTTTCTATTACTTTACTTGTCCCTTACTTTTCAGGAACTATTTCAATGGATCAGGGAGGGATATTCTGACTAACTCTTTACACACTTACACACACTTACACACACTTACAAAACATACTGAAATATGTTGTTTTCCTTGGCTGGTCAAAGGCAAACATTTTTTTTCTTGTCTTTGTATTGTTAGTGACTAATATACAGTATTAACTTAATTAATACTTTCTGAATGATTGAGTGATTGATTTATGGTCCAGGGATTATAATCCAGGTTCCTGTGGTAGAAACTCATTCCACTGTGCAGATCTGCACAACTTCTTTGCTCATTCTAGTCTTAGAAAGTTGCCAGGGACACCAAGAGGTGGTGTCTTCATCAGGGTCACCCATTCAGCAGGATTTTACTGAGGTCTTCCTGGCTCCTAAGCCAGTCCTATATGTATCTCACCACATGACTTAGAAAAAATTCAAAAGAAAGCAAGTCCTATAGAAGGAACCTTAGATTTGGACTCAAGAGTATCTGACTATGCACCATGGCTCAGCTACTTATTTATCTGCATGATTTTAACTAAGTCATTTCACCTTTTAAACCTCTGCTTCCTTTTCGAAATAATTATGGGATTAGATTAGATAATCTCTTGACACAAACAGGACTCTAAATCCTATGATCCTATGATGTACATAGAAAATAATTAAGTTTATGCTATTTTTGAGAAGACAATATAGTTCTAAAACACATTATAGGACAATGGTGAATCAAAATACAACTTGGTACAGGGTCTGAAATTGGATTCAGAAAGAGTTCGCTTCAAATTCTACCTTAGACATGTACTGGATGTATGATCCTGGGAAAGGCACTTAACCTTTCTGGGGCTAAATTTCCTATTCTGTAAACGGAGAGTGTTGAACCCAATGGCCTCTAAGACCTCTTCCAATTGTAAATCTATAATCCTCTGGTTCAATCTCAGTTCTATAATAAGCCAGGTCCATATTCTAACAGGATGTTAGGGACAAAAAGGATAATACACAATGTCATTTTATTTTAAAATGATGTTTTCATCCATAGGTAATCATAGCATACCTGAGTGGTAAATTTGCTTCCATAATCATAGGGTATTTTCACAAACTGACTCCTGAAAAATTCCATGTTTGATTAAGTCACTTGATATGATCTTCTTTGGTCAATACCATATAAATATGTGAATGCTACAAACATTGACTTAAATACATTACATTTTGAATTAACTATGAATTTCTCTAGGAACAAGCTTTGCTAGGCATGTCATGATCTGCTTCATCATACATAAATAGAGTGTGAATCCACCTTCATCACTATTTTGTAGCTTGATAGGTTAGTACAAGAAAGGTCTTCCCCATCATTCCCCTGATGCTTCATCAAATAGAGATGACCTCAGGATTATTTATGCTAAGCATGTAGAACTCAAGCTTTGGTAGGTCCTATCAAGTCAAAAATTCCCTGCATATAAGTGTGGTGACAATGAATTATCCATCTGAAGACCTCATCATCAGAATATAGAACCTTGAGCTATGATTTTCTGTTGGCCACAGTATCTACTGACGGTAGCAGAAAAACCTAAGAAGACTTAGATGAACTGGTAGAAATTGAAGAGAGCAGAACCAGGAGAACATTGTACAAAGCAACATCAATATTGTAAGGATGATCCACTGTGAAAGACAACTACTTCAATCAAGAAAATGATCTAAGACAATTCCAAAAGACCCATGATGAAAAATACTATCCACTTCTAGAAAAAGAACTGATGAACTCTGAGTGTAGATTGAGAAATACTTTTTTAAAAAATTTCTTATTTTCCTTGTATGTGTGTGTGTTTCCTTTTGCAAAATGGCTAATATGTAAATATGTTTTGCATGACTTCTTACTGCTTGATATCATACTGCTTCCATTCTTAATGGGTGGAGGAAGGGCAGAAGAAAGGGAGAGAATTTGGAATTCAAAATTTTGAAAAATGATTGTTAATTTTTGGAATTGTGAAATATTTAATGAAATAAAGTATTTTTAAAATTATTTTTTAAAGAGCACCTGCTAAGGTTTAATGAGATTCTGATCAGAGTTAGCAGAGGCAAAAGATGGAATGACATAGCTTTGAAATATAAAGAGAATGTGGTAGAGGGGTAGGTAAGAGGACTACAAAGCAATGTTAGGAAAAAATGATTACATTTGTGCCTCACATAAATTTCTTGCAAACCCCCAATATTTTTTAGCCTATAGGCGTTGGCAGCACATTTCTGCTGTAATTCTTCTATCTTTAAATTTTCTTGGGTTTGTACACCTCACAAGTATACCAAAAATTTAAAACTTGTATTTTGATATCCTCTGACAAAAGCACAAAATATATATCATTTTCAAGACAAGAAATTTGTCACAGAACATATTTCTCCAATTCTACCTGGTACATAACTGACATTGGTAATTGACTTTTAAGACTCTAGTAGCAAATCCTATATTTATCCAATGCCATTTGGGCTGCAGAAGATGATACTGTGAAAATCTCTTTATTTTAATCCTTTCATTCTGACCCTGTACCCAGTGTGTGGCAAGCCCTAACTTCATAAAGTTGTTTATTTTAACTAAAATATCCCACTTCAGCTATCAATTCAGAATCTGTCCAATCTTACAACAGACTTAGAATTCTAAATTGCAGTCATCTTGTTTTATTTTCTTGGTCTTATTAACTCAATATTTGACCTTTTCATTTCATTCTTGGTTAATAAACTCATTGAAAATGTGTTGTCACCCACACCTAAGAATCATTTTCCTAGAGATTCAATAGGCTTTTATCAAGAGTCATTTATATTTACTTCCAAGTTACTCAAGGACATTTTTGAACTGGACAATCATGTTCATCTGCTTCACAAATGTTTTATGTATACCTACTATGCCCAGGGTCCCATTTTAAATTACAACAAAAAAATGGAATTTAGTGGACAAAAACCTGTACCACATGCATCTACAACATTAGAGGGGTTTCCCTCCCACACTACCATTCATAGTACATGTGTGCATTTAGGTGAACTGTTTGTAGAAAAGAGGGAGAGGAAAGAAAACTTGTAGAATTAAGATGCTATAAAATCTTTCCAGTAAACACCATGGATAAGGCTTTCCAGAGACAATTCCTTTTAGTGCCCATCATTTTTTCCTTTTAATTATTTCTAAAACCCTTTGTAAAGTAACTTCAAAAATGTTTTCTCCAATCTTGGGCCACTGTGAATTCTTCAATCCCTATGAATCTTGGTGTGTTGACTACAGCTATGTTTACAGATACAAGAGATTTAATCAGCCAATGAATAATATTGCTCTCCTTTGATGGACCTCTCTGCAATTTGAAATTTTCACTAGCCTAGCTGGAACAAAATACTCTGTATAAACCCCCTTATTTCAGAAAGTTGTCAAAACTGGGAAGCAATGACAGTGCTATAATGGAGAAAGCCTTTAAGAATCAATAGAGAATAAATTGTTAAATGTAAACTGGACACAAACCATCAACCATGTCCCCAAAAATATTCTTCTGCGGTGCTTGGAATGATTTTATTGGCAAAGAGACAACACTGATGGGGAAAGGCATACAAAGTCAAAAAAGGTCATTAAATTTTAATGTGGAAAATTAAGTACATGACTTAGGCTTCAGGCAAAACCGCATTCAACCTTTAGCTTAGTAGAGTATACAATGGCATGATGTCTGTAGTTTTCCTTACCTTCCTAGAGAATCTGGATTAATGACCTTCATCTAAATCTTTACAAATAATACTTATGAATGCATTCAACTAGAGAAAAAATATTTAATGCTATTAAGCACCCATGAATTTGCCTACATGCAGGCAAAAATTGGTGTTTCAAGTGCCACTTTCTAAAACTGACAAATTTCCCAAGGTTTAAATCAAGAAAGTGCTAAGTGCAGTGAAAGCAAAGCACCTAGGGATTGCTGACAAGGTGCCTGAGGGTTGTGCCCTATAGATATATCCACAGATTTATGAAAGGAGACAATGAAGCACTAAGTAAAGACTAATTAAAAAAAGGAATGTGTCAAAGATGACAGTCCAGTGTAGTTTCCTATGTTGGTTTTTTATTCCTAAAATATATTTAGGATAAAAATTTTCTTCTGTCTGTGATTAAGATGTCCTACCAAAATGGAAAATTTGCTGATCTGAATAATGGCAGACAATCTAAAGATTAATTCTGTTAGTCTTTGGAACATATTTTCATATATGTATTTGAAGTTGAGAGTGACCCAATGTTTTGGGAATTCACTTTAGGTTAAATAACAGCAGCATTGGGAAGCTATTACTCAGAAGGAGAGGGGAGTTTTGGCACACTAATCTACTCAATTCTTCTTACTCATAACTCTCATAATTCTAGGAATTGATAGTTCATTTTTTCCTGCTCTCTTTCTTCCCCAGCCAAATTAGAAATCTCTCTTACAAACCTTCTCTGGAAAAGGTAGATAATTGAGATGGTGAGTTTCAGAAAGTTTTGCTGCTTATAAACCAATCAAGAGAATTGAAAAATTTGAGTGTTATCAGAACTAATAACTAATGGAGTACATGCCAAGTTAAGGCATCAATTGAAAAACACAACTGTAATCAGTCTAAAAATAATAATCATAAGAACAGCTGGTATTCAGATGGCATTTTAAAGTTTTCAAAGTGTGTTAAATAAATTGACTTCAGATTTGGTAACCATGTGAAGGACTTCCTGTTATCATTCCCATGTTACAGAAGAAGAAACTAAATAACTTGAAGGTGACAACAAGGCTATTAAATGGAAGAGGCAAGAGCTAATTACAGGTTACTCCTGACTCCAAGTGCAAAGCTTATTCTACTGAAAATATGGCAAAATACAGTTATTTCACATGTAGATGATTTGTCTATAGATAATGAAGAATTTATTGCAATGTTATGTGTCTAGTGGTCAATTACTTTTATTCTGTTTTACATCAAAAGGTTTTAAAGCCAATCTCCCAAGCACACAAGCACCTGACTTCCTTTTAATTACATAGAAGAAAGACTCAATCCTTTAGTCAATTAAGCATTTTGTGATGTGAAAAGATTGATGTTATGAACATTCAGTTCCTTATTTGTCAAATGTGCAGATTCAGGCATCTAGACTTGGTAGTATTGATAAAGGAAGAATTGATTCATGGATATTAGGTTAAGTCTGAGGTCTTGGAGAGAAACACCATGAGTTTTCAACATTAAAGTCATGTATTAGATAGTTAGAACATGTGCAGATATGCACATCTGATAAATGATACTAGAGACATCAAATTAAGAGTTCCCACCTTTGCTGAGCATATGATTTTGCAAGAACATATACCATATTCACATATACTTAAGATATAAAACATGTGGCAGAATGTATAACATGCTGACATTGACATCAGAAAGACCTTAATTCAAATTCAGCCTCTAGCACCCATATTAGTTGTGCCAGTCATTTAACCTCTCTGTGCATCAGTTTTTTGAGGGGTTTAGTCTAGATTGCATCTAAGGTTCCTTACAGGTATAACTCAATTATCTAAGTGGATCATAGGGGATAAATCAAATGTCATTTAAAGCTCAATGGAGGAGTGAGAATGAATGATTATTACTAGCTGATCTAAATTAGCAAAAACTTTGTGAAAGAGATGGAATGTGAGCTGGTCCTTAAAGGATGGGTAAAATTTAAACCACTAGAAATGGGAGGTATGTGTGTGTGTGTGTGTTAAAGATAGAAAGAAGTTATTCAAGGAGTAGGGAACTCCTACAAAAGGTCTCCTGGCCTCTAAAAGAGGCATATCTGAAGATTGGAAATGGATTAAAAAGATCATTTTCAATGGCAAAGTAATAAACTTTATGACAGATTAATCAAACCCTCTGTAACCAAGTTTTTGGGTAGCTTACAGCCTAGCTCAGCACATGAGACAGCCTGGGATATATCCAGCACAGGCACAGGGGAAAAAACTATCTAGGAACACCAGAAAGACATACTACTTCACTGAATTCAATTTTTTTTTTGTAAAAAGAAAATCTCACCTAGTATATGCAGCGCCATCCCAGTTTCAGTTTGTGGAAGTCTGCTCAGGCAAGGGCAAACAGTCAACAGAGCTCTGCAGGGCTGGAGACCATGGAAGCTGTGGAAAATGCATCCAGGATCCCTAAGGGGAAGAGCAGCATTCTATGTGGCAAAAGATCTCTTGCTGAAGGCCGGGAACAGAGGAAAAGGGTCAGGGCATGAGTTGAGTCTTGGCTTAACATAGAGCTCAATACCACATACTACGCTGCTTCCTTTGTAGAATCTTGAAACCCAAACTACAACAATTAAGCAAGTTACATCAGAGTATCCAATTCTTAAATTGCCTATAATGACCCAGAGAACTGAAGAACATAGGAAACAGGTGTGGACACTGGGAGAGGACACAGTGAGTGTGTGTGTGTTGCAGGGGGTGGGAGGAGGTTTACAGTGCTCCACTCAACCTGAAAGAAAGTATTCAGCATCCAGGCCAGTTCTATCCACCCAAAGTCATTTAGGACAAGACCTTAGTTTGTGTAATTAGAATTGCCTAGTTTGGACAGAGTTTAATATGCACTGAGATTCAGCCCTCAAGGAAACCACCATCAGAGGGGAGATGTTAGAGACTCAAAACAAAAAAATGAACAATAGGGAGAGAAAGAGGAGAAAAGGTTGAAATTACCTAAGATCTCAGGAAAATGATTACTCAAAGACCTTGGACATAGATAAATCAATGGGGAAATCATTAACAGCAGAAAGAAATATGACTTTTCTATCTAGTACTGTAAATGAGTTCAGACATCTATGAACAAATACTGCAAATCAAAGAAAAATGATTCAACACTTGATAAGACAAAGGACTCTGTGGAATGTGAGGAGTACTTGTAACTATGACATACTGTTCCTGGGTGGTTCAATAGAGAAAACAGAATTATGAGAGTAGAATTTATTGCCTATCCAACAAAAAAATAATAAGCAGAATAAAATATCTGGAATCTGTGATGACAAATATCGCTAAAGAAACAAAAGAGATAACAATAGTCTAAGAATGTAAATATACAGAAGTGAAGGACAATTGAGAAGAAGAGAAGCAAAAACAGTAGCATTAAAAGAAAGTACTCTCACTATGCTGAGTAAACAATCTGATATTGAAGGTAGGATGCATAGAGACAACCTACGAACTACAAATCTCCCAGAAGAATATGAAAGAACAATCAACCTTAACACTATGCAACAGGAAATGATAGAAAAGAACCATCTAGAACTTCTGAACATAGAAAATGGATAACAGTTGAAAGAATTTATGTCACCTCTGGGGGAAAAAAAAACAATGCTGCAAACTACAAGATGTGTAGTGGATAAATTTAGCAATTCAATTCCAAAACAACAAATTCTACAAAACCTCAGGAGAAAGAACTGCAAATACAAAGGAAATAACATTTGAATAATGCAAGATTATTCTGCCCCCAGAAGAAAAGACAGGAGGGAATGGAATAATGTGTGCTAAAGAGAAATGCAGTTTAGAAGGAAGCCCAGGGTGACATATACAAATATGAGTTTATTCATAAATGAAAAAAAAAGATGAAAACTCAGTACTAAAGAAGTATTTGAAAATTTTTAGAAAGAAAATCAGAATTGAGGAGATTATTTGCTTCTTCAACACCCTAAACAGAAATGAAGGAGTGAATAAATAAACATAGCATACAATGACAGCAACAACAAGAAAGTTCCAGCAAAGAGTTGAGTAAGAAACATTTCTAAACGTACACAATGAAATGGAATAAAAAGTGGAAGTCTAGTGGAGGCTACAGTGAAGATTCTGGCCTGGGAAAATATGGACAAATTATAGCCACACTGCTCACAAGTGAATCAATTTTTTTGTAGTACTACGTTTCAACTTGGTAGTATCCATGAAAGGAGGAAGGGGAGCAGGAAGATAGAAATTAAAGTATGATGTAGCCAGATAAAATTGAGAACTAGCAATAAGGGGAAGGTGACCCCTGAAATCTAGAAGAGAAGACTGTACAGGGGAGTGGGTGAAGAAGAGATAGAAGGATAGAAAAGAGGAGGGAGTACCATTGATGTATTTTCCTGTGGATGAAGAGAGTTGATCTTTGAAGGAAGATGGGGACTTTCTAATGGATATCATCTGGAGGATTCAGTGCTGGAAAAGTCCATTCGTCCTACCTCAGGAGGGGGAAGAGTTAAAACTCCTGGGGGGAGTTGGCATTTAGGGAAGCAAGAGGGCATGGATCCAGAAGGAGGTTTTGAGTCAAATTTTGAATTAAAACAATAACCAAGAAAGGGTCTAGATTAGGAGTGTGCTACATAAAGATATAGTAGGGGAGGAGTTCCACAATAGGACAGTACCCTCTTGGGCCTGAGCAAAAATTATCATTATTCTGGGAGTGAGGCCCAATGGGAAATTGTAATACATGGATCAATCTCTAATAGGCAGTGGCAGAAACTGCCTAGGAGAAAGAATTTAGAATGGACACCTTAGGAATTTTTAATTGCATGAAAAATACTGAGAACAGAAAGTGACTAGATAATTATATGCAATCATAAATCAGAGAATGAGAGTCTAGAAGAGAAAAAAAGAATGAATAATGAAAAGTAAGAGAAATCCTTTTGGAAAAGAGTGTAAAAAGTGAAATTAAAAAAAAAGCTAATGAATGGGACTATTTGAATGAAAGAAGAAGGGAGAAAATATTTTACTAACTGAGAGAAAATGAGAGGTAAATATATAACCAGAGAAAAGCAGGAGAGAAAAAGAAATTAATAATCAAAACCCCAAAAGCAAGAGGTAACAGAAGAGAAATGTGGACCTGGTGTAAAAGGAAGAGAGCCAGTAGGAATAGGTCTATCTTTTTAAAAAAAATCAAGATAACATTACCAAAGGAATACAGCACCATATTTACAGCAAAAGAGTTTTAAAAATGCAACTTAAAAAACAGTAATGGAGGGGCAGCTGGATGGCACCATAAATAGAGTACTGGCCCTGAAGTCAGAAGGACCTGAATTCAAATCCAGCCTCAGACCAAACACTTGACACTTATTAGCTGTGTGACCCTAGGCAGGTCACTTAACTCCAATTGCCTAAAAAAAAAGAAAGAAAAAAAACAGTATTGGAGACAGAAGAAAAATATACCTGACTCATAATTTTAAATATGAATGGATTAAACAATCCAATAAAATGAAAATGAATGATTGATTGGATAAGAAAACAAAAACCTATAATCCATTGATTACAACAATAACATTAAAAAAATAAAAAATGCACAAAATAAAACTGAGGGGATAGGGAAAAAATTACTATGTACCAAAAGAATCCAAAAAAGAGGAGTTCCAATCATTCTATATGAGAAAGCAAAAACAAACATTTTGAAATAAAGATAAAAAAGGAAATTACATTTTGCTAAAAGAAAGCAGAGACAACAAATCAATATTATTGATAGAACTTCATGCTCAAAATTCCTTAGTATAATCCATAAAGGAGACATCATCTGAGATACAAAAAGAAATAGACAGTAACACAATAATGACAGTATATGTCAATATCCCTCTCTCAATTTTGGATAAGTCTAACAAAAATGAAAGGAACTGAACAAATTGCTAGAGAAAGTAGAGCTAAAAGACTCATGACATCTTCTAAATAACACTTAAAAAAGAATATACATGTTATTTAGAATGATATGGAACTTTTAGAAAAATTGACCATGTTCTAGGACACAGAGATATTGCAAACAAAAGGAAAAAGGCAGAAATAGTTCATACAACCTTTATGGATGAAAATGCAATAGTTCATACAACCTTTATGGATGAAAATTCAATAAAAATTGGTTGATGGGCTACTGAAAAAAGACATAGACCTGATTGGAAATGCAGCCATTGTTCACTTAACAATTAAATCCAAAATAATGAGTACATCAAAGAACAAATCATAGAAAGAATAAACATGTAAATAAAGATGATAATAACGAAGCAACACTCTACCATACCTGGGACATAGCGAAAAATGTCCTGAGCAGAAAAAAATCATATCCCTACAAATACATTGACAAAATTGGAAAAATAGAGGATTAGTGAAATGAATACATTTTTTAAAATTATAGAACCAATAAATAAATCTAAAATAAGCAAAGAAGATACATTAAAACTTAGAAGGGAAATAGATAAATTTGAAACAAAAATGCCAATAATAAATAAAACTAAAAGCCGGTTCTCTGAAATGACTAATAAAAGCAATAAACTCTTACTTAATTAGTTTTTTAAAGGAAAAAATCAAGTCAAAAAAGAGCAAGATGAAATCACAACAAAACCAGAAGCAATAAAAAAGAATAATCAGAATATATAATGTAGATTTAGATGCTAACAAAACCAAGTACACAAAAGAAATAGAGACATATCTTCAAACATATCAAATATCCAAGCTATCAGAAGATCAGACAGTGACTTAAATAACTCACTCTCAGAAAAAGAAATAAATTTAGCTATAAAGGATCTATGGGCAGCTGTGGGGCAGAGTGGTCAGAGTGCTGAACTGAAGTCAAGAAGACTCATTTTCTTGAGTTTAAATCTGGCCTCAGACACTTAGCCTTATGATCCTAAGTAAATCACTTAACCCTATTGCCTCAGTTTCTTTATCTGTCAAATTAGTTGAAGAAAGAAATGGCAAACCACTCTAGTATCTTTGCCAAGAAAACTCAAAATGAGCTCATGAAGAGTCAGACATGACTGAAAAAATTGAACAACAGCAACAAAGAAACTACCATAGGGAATGGGGGAGGGAAAATTCCAGTTCCTAGTAAATTCACAGGAGTATTTCACAGTATAAACTTTTAAAGAACAATTAGTACCCATATTTCACAAAATTTTATCAACAATTGACGAAGAAAGCACCCTACCAGAATCCTTTCTGAGACAAATATAGTCTTAATAAAATGCTGAAATGATAGGCCAATACCATTAATGAATACTGACTCAAAAATTTTAAACTAAATCCAATGAGACTACAGAGATTCATTCAAGAAAACATTCATTGTGATCAAGTGGGATTTATGCCAGGGATGCAAAGATGGTTCAACATTAGGAAAACAATCAACATAATTAACCATATTAAAAATCAAAACATCCAGACCTATGACATTATCAATAAATGTAGAAAAAGTCTTCAACAAAGTACAACATTCTTTTATAATGTAAAACCTATAAAGTATAGACACAGAGGGATCTTTTTTTTGAGTATCATGAAAAAATCTATCTAATATCAAAAGAAAGCATCACGTGTGATGGAGATAAATGAACTTTTCCCAGTAAATACAGAAGTGAAACAAGTATACACCTCCCCAAAATATTATTTGATATAGCTCTGGAAATAGTAGCAATAGTAATTAAACAAGAGAAAAAATTGAAGGCATAGTAATAGGTAAGAAGGATATAAATTCCTCCCTACTTGCTGATGATATGACAGTATACTTGAAAAATCTTAGGGAATCAGCAAAGATTCATTGAGTTGATAGCTTCAGCAAAGTTGCAGGCTACAAAATAAGTCTTCAAAAATCAATAGCATTTCTATATAACAGTAACAAAACCATGAAGCAATAACAGAAAGGGACTTCCTATAGAATTCACAATATTCTGGGGATCAACCTATCATAGCAGATAAAAGACTTGTATAAGCTTGATTATGAAGTGTTCCTTCAAAAAAAAAGGAGAATTTAAATAGTTTGAAGAATATTCAGTGCTCATGCATAGGGTGTGTTAATATAACATAAATGTCAATACTACTAAAATATATTTACACTTTTATTTCTATACCAATCAAATTAACAAGGGATGCTTTATGGAAATTGATAAAATTATAACAACATTTATTTGGAAAAAGAAAAGATCTAGACAATAAAAAGAAATGATGAAAAGATATAGGGATGAAGAGTTAATGACACTCCCAGACCTCAAATGATATTGCAAAGCATCATTAATTAAAACCATCTGGTATCAGTTAAAAAATAGAGAGATATATCAATGGAACAGTTTAGAAAAGGAGGAATCAGAAAGAATGCAACTTAACAACCTACTGTTTGATAAAGTGGAAAACATAAACTACCTAGGGAATAAAAACTCTGTACTTGATAAAAACTGTGAGGAAAACTTTAAAGGAGTCTGCAAGAAATTAGGCTTAGACCAGCAGCTTACACCATATTACACAATATATTCTAAATGGATATGTGACCTTAATATTAAAATTACATTATTAAAAACTAGAAGAGAAACAGATCATATGCATCTCACAGCTATGAGTAGAAAATGCATTCTTAGCCAAACAAGAAAGAAATACAATTACAAAAGAAAGAATAGAAAACTTTGATTATATAAAACTGAAATCTTCACCTAGGAGAAGAAGGGAAGTAATTGGATGGGGAAAACAATCTTCATGCCTAATTTGTCTGACAAAGGTTTAGTTTCCAAGGTGTTTCACATACACATTCATTCATTCATTCATTTATTCATCCATTCATTCATTCATGTGTGTGTTTAATAGCCATTCCTTAATAGATAAGTAGCCAAAGGATGTTTAAAGTTTTCAAATGAAGAATTGGAAAGTATTCACAGTCACATAAAAGAATACTCCAAATTCCTAATAACAAGAGAAATGAAAATCTAAATAATGCTGAAGTTTCATTTCATACACTGAAAATTAGCAAAAAATGACAAAAATGGCAACAGTCAAGGTTAGAATGGTAGCTGAAGAATATACGCATTAATATATTCTTGGTGGCCATGCGAAATGTCACGCGCTTCCAATTGCTCTATTCTAATTTTTAAGGAAGTATTTTCTTCAGTAAGCTTTTGGACTTCCTTTTCCATTTGCCCAATTTTGCTTTTTAGGGCATTCTTCTCCTCATTGGCTTTTTGGACCTCTTTTGCCATTTAGGTTAGGCTATTTTTTAAGGTGTTATTATCTTCACTTTTTTGGGTCTCCTTTAGCAAGCTGTTGACTTGTTTTTCATGATTTTCTTGCATCACTCTCATTTCTCTTCCCAGTTTTTTCTCTACTTCTCTTACTTGCTTCTCAAAATCCTTTTTGAGCTCTTCCAAAGCCTGGGACTAATTCATATTTTTCTTAGAGGCTTTGAATGTAGGAGCTTTGACTTTTTGATCTTCTTTGTTACCAAAAAAAGATTCTATGGTCTGACACTTCTTGGGAGGTTTGCTCATGATCTCAGCCAATTACTTGAGTTGTAAACTCTTTATTAAGGTAGAGGTCTGCTTCCAATGTGGAGAATGTACTGTCCCAAGCTTCGAAGGTTTTGTGCAGCTGTTTTCAGAGATACTTCTAGGGACCTGCAAATTTTCAGTTCTTCCAAGGTGGTATAATAAGAGGTAAGGTGTTTACTCCTTTCCTGGCCTATGCTCTGGTCTATAAGTGACCACAAACACTCTTTTCTGTCTTAGAACTGTGAGGAGGATTTCTTCTCTACAGTCACTACAAGCTTCACCATGCCAGCACTCCTCCTTGCCTTAGGACCACCCCTCAGAACTGTGACCCAGATCCAAGAACAGGCAAAGCAAGAGATTCCTGCCTCAGCACTGGCAAAGAGATCCCTGCAATCCCCCTCTGACCAGCCACTCGATTACCCCTCAGTCTGTGGCTCAGAAGCTCAGGAGGCAGCTGGTGCCCCAGGGCCATGCTTGGGAATTGGAGCTGAAACCTAGCTTCTCTCTCACTGCAGAAACAGACTTTTCCTACTGACCTCCTAAGTTCTCTTTGCTGTTCATGGGTTGAGAAGTCTGGAAACTGCCACAGCTGCCTGTGATTCAGTCCTCTGAGGCCTGCTCTAGGTATGCTGCAGCCTGCACGCCAACACCAAACTGTGTTCCTCTCCCAGGGTGGCACGATATACCTTTCCTATCAACCATCTAGGTTGTCTTGGGCTAGAAATTTGTTTCACTCTGTCTTTTTGTGTGTTCTACTGCTTTAGAATTTGTTTAGAGCCATTTTTATAGGTATTTGGAGGGGTTTGGGGGACAGTTCAAGCAAATCACTGCTTTCACTCTTGGCTCTGTCCTCATGGCCATGTGAAATCATACAAACATTTTGGAAAGCAAATTTGGAATTATGCAAATAAAGTAACTAAGATGCCCATACTCTTTGAACCAAATACTTCATCATGGGGCCTATACCTAAAATAAGTTATCAATATGAAAATCCCTATATACACCAAAATTTTTATACTAACACTTTGGGGATAGCAAAAATTTGGGAACAAAGTAGATGTCCATCAATTGGAGAGTGGCTAAACAACTTGTGGTTTATAAATATAATAAAATGTTATTGTGGAATAAAAAATTATGTGTATGATAAATATAGAGAGGCATGGAGAGATCTGTACGAATGGACACAAAGCAAATCAAGCAGAGCTAGTAAAACAATATATCTACAACAATATAAATGGAAAGAACAACTATCAATCAAAAAATCAAAAGTGAATGTAATGAAATTATAAATATCAAGCATGACTCAAATGAAGAGATATACTTGGATAACCCCAACTCACTCTTTTGTGAAAGTGGGAGGTCTATTGGCATTACACATTGCACATGTTTTTGAACTTTTTCAATACATTTTGTACTGATTTTTTTCCTCTCTAAAATTACTATTTGCTATATTGGATGGCTCTTTGGGTGGGTGAGGGGAAGGGATGCTTAAGATAACTTTAATGATGTAAGAAACAGAAGACATGAATAACAACTTTTTTTAAGAGTGAATGAGTTCATCAGTTCTCACACTGGTGAGGGTGAGGGGAGGAAGGGAGGGAGAGAATGAGGAAAGACAGAGAAAGATATGACGGGATCATGACAGAGACAGCCAGAGAGAGACAGAGAGAGAGAGAGAGAGAGAGAGAGTCACCAAACTCATGAAAGGTGAAATTCCCTCTTGTGCCATAATTGGAACAGGGACATCCTTGAGATGGCAGGCTCCTCTACATGTTGGCTTCTTTCCGGATTCTTCCTTTCAAGACAATCTGAAACAATTTGTTTTGTCTCTCAAAGCCAGAAAACAAGGATCTCTCCTATTCCAAGCTCTAGTCAAATATACCCTTGAGAGACTTATGCAAATGCAAGGCATTCCTGAACTTCACAATCCTTGACTCCTTCCAGGGTGATGGTGAACAGGAAAAAAACAGTCCCTGATTTCTTGTTCTTCTTGGGCCAGCCTCTCCTTAGACATTATCTGGCTTCATAAATAACATCTATCATTAAATACCTTAAAGATCATATACTTCAGGGATTTTTAGAGTCCATGATCTTGTTTTTTAAAAAATGTTTTCATAATTGCATTTCAATATAATTTATATCCTTTGCAATCCTATATATTTTACACATTTAAGAATAGTATTTTGATACTTCAATGATCTGCCAAAGGGGTCCAGGACATATAAAAATGTTTGATAAACTCTGATCTCATCTAACTATCTTACTTTACAGTTTGAGAATGGAAGTGCATAAAGGAGAAATGACTTAACCAATGTCACATTTAAAGCAAATATAAAAGCCAATATTGGAACCCTGGTGTCCTGAAAACCATTCCAGGACTCTTGCCATTAAACAACATTGTCACTTATAAGAAACCTTTCATGAGACTTAAAATAAAATAAAACAAAAAAAAATAGCACTTTCCAGAACAGGCCACCTGCACCTCAAAAATAGGTGTCAGAGCAGCACTTTATTACATTGCAATCAATTTTTATAACTAACTCATTATTAAAATGAAATTGGTTCTCAAATTGTATTATTTTCCAGGAACTGCTTTGAGTTAACACTTCTTTATTGGAATGACTTACTAGGTTCTAGTTAAACTAACAGGTTATTAATAGAAGACATTTTCTATTTTAAAGGAAGATAAAAACTATCATGTGCAGTGAATCTAAAAATTATGCTACAAGTTGTATTGCTTATGATTGAAACTTTCTAGAAAGTATAACAGATTAGCTCTTTCATTCATGCGTGTGTGTGAGTAGGGGATGGGTTCTCTCTGGTGCCCCCATCATTTATGGACCCCACAGAAAGCTCCACCTTAGGTACTTGGTGGGTCACAATATTCTTTGACTCATAGCTAACGAGCCTGCCAACAACATGTTTACTTTTAGGAATCAAACCAAGGGCATACAATTCATTGCAAAAATACTTAACAAAATTGTATAGTAAATAAAAGCCGCAAGAGAACCTTTTCCCATAAACCTGGGGGTCATTTTCCCCAAAATGTACATATCCTCTTTGGGGAAAAAACGGAACTGTACATGCACAACTGAGTAACAGGTATAATGAATGGATCATGTGTGCAAAAGAGAAACTTACACTGTCAGTACTACAGAGCAAATAATGTCTTGTGGTGACACCATTCTACTATTTTCTGCTAGACCTGTTCCACATCAGAAGTCTCATGCTTCTTTCCCATTAGACATTGTGTCTCTGCTGTTCCTACTGACATCAAATGTCTGCCCTAACTGGTATTCAGGCATTTATTTGTCTTCAAGATAATAATAATAATAATCACAGCATTTATATAGTGCAGTTTGCAAAGTGCCTTAGACATATTATTTTATTCTCGCAACCTTGGGAGATAAGCGCTATTATTACTCTCATTTTATAGATGAGGAAGCTGAGGAAGACTTGACTTGTGCAGGGTCACATAGCTACCAAGTGTGTGAGACAGAGTTTGAACTTGGGCCTTTCATATTCCAAGTTCTTTGCTTTATCCACTGTGTCATTAATATACCTGATAGTGTCCAAAATTCATTAGAGATTCAGTGGTTACTTTTCCACCTGCAGGAGAATGCCACAGCCCTGCCAGTTAGCTGTTTCAATAACTTCGGCCATTTCTTTGCTAGAGGAAGAGAGTGGAAATTGAACAGTGTTAGTTAAATCTTTCTCTGAAATGGTAGGGTTCCAACTGTCAGCCAGCTCTTTCAGATCCCTCTGACCCTCAATTATAGCTGTCAGCTGAGGGATTACCTTTATTCTCCGCTCTCAGGAACTTCATATTCTAATGGGAGAGATAACTTGTCAACAAGATATATGTAAGATAAATTGGAGATAATCTCAGAGGACAGGAATCAAGGAGGACTGGAAAAGGTTTTTTGCTTCAGCTGAGACTTGAAGGAAGCCAGGAGGCAAAGAAGAGAGAGTCCCAGGTATGGGGTAGAGCCAGTAAAAATGCCCAGAGGCAGGAGATGGAGTGTCCTGTGGGAAGAAGAACAAGGAAGCCAGCATCACTTGATTGTAGAATATGTTGGAGAAATACGGTTTCAAGAAAACTGGAAGAAAGATTCAGGTTATGAAGGACTTCAAAAGCCAGGGGATTTTATATATTATCTTGAAGTTAATATGGAGTCACTGGTGAAATATGAAGTACAGTTACCAGTTAAGAGATATGAGAAGTTTTGTGATGAAAAGGTTTATTAAAGTTGTTTTGTTGAGTAGGATAGTAAGTCAATTAGAGAGCTATAAACAGATTGCCTTGTTTCAGTGAGGGCCCAAATGAAATTATATGACATAAACTTCTAGTGGCCCCAGTCAGCATAGTTCTAGCATTTTTCTTGAACTTTTTCAAGTAGGAGAAAAGGCAACAGAGGGTAAGAGTAATAAAAGACTGAGACTTGGCAGAGAAAGGTCTTTGATAAAGGGACAAAAAATTCAAGATAAAAAGACAATGTGGAATTGAACTTGTTTGACCAGATGGGGAATAGAGGGGAGTATAGCCTGTGAGGAGGTTATGGCCTGGGAAAGAATCCCATTTAGGATATAGAACCAAGTTTGGGGTTGCAAGGCAGGGAAAGAGGTGCAATGACAACAGCTTGTGATCAGATAGAGGAATTTCAGAGTTCATGAACATGAAAGTTGAACATTTGTGGGTGATGGCAAAAATAAAGGTATTGTCATCACTGTGTGTAGCTGACATTGTTAAAGGAGTAGATCTTGTAAAATGAATGAAGCAACTCAGTTTAGTTCTTATTTCTTTTATCTCAATATACCTCAAAGAGGTAAATATCCCAGGGCTAAATTTCTTCAAATGAAAAAGAAGTCACATGAAATTCTGGTAAGAATCACTTTTAACCATTATATTTAGCCTCTCTCATCTTGCTCCTCTGGTTTCTCTACACATGGGAGATAAATCTATGAAAAAATATATATGGTATTGCTCTGATACTGGAAAACTGAAATAAGATAAGAAGTAACTATTTCCTCTCATGGGCAGTCTCCAACTTAAGAATAGAATATGTTGCCAAAATCCAATTAATTCAGTTGTTTATAACTCAGTATGTATTTTCCCTTAGGAAAAAAGAAATAGTTCTATGGTTAGGATCAAAGGCTAGCTTATTTCTCTCAAAATGTACTTAAATATAGTATTAAAATACTATAGGCTCTAATTTAAAGCTTTATGAGTCTTAAAAGTTACAAAGTATTTTTCCTGCTATTAACAAAGATGTTCATTTAGCCAAATTTCAACCTTTCTGACTCTGCTACCTCATCTTCCTCTTAATCTTTGTTCCTAAGACATACCCAACTTCTCTACACTTATTTATATAGGTAATGTGGGATAGCAGATCTATAGATTACATATGTATGTGCATGTATGGATATGCATGCATGCATATAAACATGTATGTATAAATAGGGAGTATATATGTTATATGTGTATATACATACATATTTATGTGCTCATGTGTGTATGTGTGTGTGATACACACTTCTTGGTTCAAATCATCCTTCAAACACGTACTAGCTCTGTCATTATGGATAAGTGTCTTAATTTTTCAAAGCCCATACAACTTTATTTCCCATACTTCTTTAATTCACATATTCATCCCTAGTTAGATCAGATTCTTCACTGCCTTGTAAATATACCATACTCAGTCCTATTTGCATACCTATACTTATTTATTTTATTTCTTTCCTTGCTTGACATGCTCTACTGTCTTTATTTCCCAAAATCATCCATCCTTCAAGCCTGAGCTCCAGGCCCACTATTTCCATGAAGCCATTCTTGACCACTCCAAGTCTCACTAATCTGTTTGATCTATGCTCCAACACATTGTCTATATGACACAATATGGCATTTAATTGTTTATGGTCATTTTGTTATATGTATTATTATTTTGTTCTCTTTTATGCACCAACAGAAAGAAGGCTTTATCATGGTCCTACCTCCCCCAAAGTTGTTAGCGATCCTCTATATAACTTTATATATTTATTTTGTATATATTCTGTATTAACCTTCCCATGATGTTACTTTCAAGAGCCCTATTTTGCACCTGTACCCTCTAATAGAATGGAAACCTCTAAAGGAACTTTTGTCTTGTAATCACAGGACCTAGCATAATGCAGTACAGCATATATTTAATGATTGTTGAATGAATGAAAAAATTGATTGAATCAATCTTTGCCAGGGCTGCCTGCCATTAAACAGTGATTCAGCCCTCCCTACTCAAGCCTGCCACCTAGAGGGGTGATTCATTCATTGTGATAGAATGATATGCTACTTGAAAATAATTTAAAAGAAGAGAATCAAGAAGCTTGGGTAATCCCTACTTTGCACAAATAGAGGCTTCCTGATTTACCCTGAGGTAAATGTAGTTAATTAAAGATGATGTGATAGGTTGTGATTTCTTGAACTTCCTTCCAGTCAGAATATTAACTCCAGAGGGATTAGGCTATGTCAGACTTCAAAGGGAATTAACACATCATAGAGATATCTTCATACATAAAAATTCAGCATTTTTGAAAAGTAGCAATTCAATATTTGAATGCAACCATCCTGCAGACTGCATAGTCACTAGATCTTTTTAAACTTAATATAATCATAGAATCCTAGGGATTCAAGGAACATAGGAGAAGAATTTATTTAGTACAGCCTTTTGCCTCCTGACAGGATTCCAGAAAGGAGAGAACCTATCTTTATTGGGAGAGACAGAGGCAGAGACAAAGAGATGGAGACAGAGAAACAAAGATAGAGAGAGAAAGATACAAACAGAGAGAATAGCTAACTTTAGTTGTTGCCATTGTTTTCTATATTTCCTTTCAGGGAAGATGTTTCTACATGTAATCATTCATACTTTTACTATAGTGTAAACTATTTCCTGCTACTTCACCTAAAAACCCTTATGAAGTGTTTTTAGCCTTCTCTTCTGTAGGCCAAACACTGTCTAGTATTTTTAGCTATTGTTGTGTTGAAGTTGTTATTATATAAGTTTTATTTTCTGATGTCTTAATCATCTGATGGCATCTCTTCTGATTCCTTTACAGGTTCTAGACATCTGTATAAATTCTGGAACCAAGAATCTGGCATGATATATTGTCATTAGTCTGAATATTACCTCCAAGTCTTATTTCTTGTGGTCACTATGAATAGAAGTAATGCTGTCCATGTAATGAAAACCTACATGAGGTTTGAGAGGTGTCAGAAGCAACTGAGAGTATACAAATTGCAATCTCAGAGCAGATGATAAACTATTACTAATAAAAAATTCTCTTCACCAAGACATATTTAATATTTTTAAATGGTATATTGTGTTGTTCATAGCTTTATTATTCACTATAATAGGGAGCAGAGGGGAGTGTAAAAAATTACTAGGCAGCAGGTATTCTCAGTTTAAATTCTTTTTCCATTCAAAATGTGACTGCATCATGAATGTGTGGAATTAAATATAAATACCTACATATTCAGCAGGATGCAGAGGCAATTAGACACAAAAATCCTCTTACATAATGGCTATTTTGTGCCTGATTTCCTTCACAGCATGCTGAAAATGTAATCATCAAAGGTGATACAGAAATGGATAGTATTTGGACTACTCCTCTTCTCATCTCCTCCTCCTCCTTCTTCTCCTGATCTTCCTCCTCCTCCTCCTTCTTCCTTCTCTCTCTCTCTCTCTCTCTCTCTCTCTCTCTCTCTCTCTCTCTCACACACACACACACACACACATACACACACACAATTTGGATATTTGGCTTCCATTTCCTAGATGACTCCAAAATGTTGTGGCATTTCACCTTTGGACAATTTCTGTTCCCCATGACATCTAAAATGGAAATCCCCCACCTTTTAAAAGCAGGTATAGGAATTGGATACTGGGCTAAAATTAAATCCTGAAATGAATCCCCGATGCTTTTAAAGCCCATCTATTTAAAGCCTGTGAGTAATAAGCAGCCATTGTAATCTTCAACAGCCTATTCAGCTTGCCAGGAATTAGCAGGAAGTACTATGCAGCTCAGTTAGGGATTCAGTATCAATGGTAAGTAGGAATTCATGGTACTATGTGCAGTTTTCACCAGATTTTTCCAGTTATGGCATGGGGATGAAAGGGAAATTTACCTCAATTTCTACTACAGGGTAATCCTGCACTGTGCCCTTATGCTCAACATCTTGATGTAAATCAAGATATTACTGTTTTTCTGTTTTTTTCTTTCTTTGTAAATTTCAACTGCCAATGAACTGAACCATTATGGGGTTATATAACTTATTCCAAGGCCTCAGCCATTCAATCAGTGAACAAGTATTCATTAAGCACCAGCATTTATTAACACTGTGTGCCAGGAACTATATGTATATATCTTAGCAATATATTCTTTTACTTCAATTCCAGAAATCTCTTTGGAGGACAATATTTTATCAATGTAGCATCCTGTAGAACAAATAATTCAGACATGGAGTAGAATAAAATAAGTATAAATTTTATTATTCCCACCTGCTATTCAATGATGTCATTGGTCTGCCTCCATTATTGTCTCTGTATCCATACTAAGTCACCCTCTTATTTATGCTGTCCAATTTCTTTTCTGGTCAATAATTAATGGGGGATGACCAAGTTATGAATTTAGATCTCACTTCTTCCATAAAATATTTCCTAATCACCCTACCCCATATATCCTAAGATTAAAGTTGTTTTTTTTTCCTTGTTTAATTTTCTAACAGAATTTTTTCCTGGAACCTCTCCTGCACACTTATTCTACTTTCTCCTGCATTATAGTTAATTGTAAATATGTATTTTTCCCCATTGGACTGTAACCTCTCTGAAAGTGAAAGCTATGCCTGAGTTATTTGTGTATCCCCAAGACCTAACATAGTGTCTTGGACATAATAGCAACTTTAGAATTCTTTGGTGAATTGAATTTGTTTGTTGAAATTGTTGCCACTGATAGGTCAAAGTTCTTAGATTTCAAAGTCATGTTGGTAATAGAGTCTTCATTTATCATTTTTCTCTGGAGAGGGAGCCTACAATTACCTTCAATTTTAATGTCTTCTTAGACTTGCTAACATACTAAATCATGGGCAATAAATAGATCATTTCTGTACAACCTCTGATGAAACAATTGATGAGTTTACATAGATTATCTTCCTCTTTATATCCAGCTGCCAATTCAGTAATATTCCATAAGTTTGCCAATCCCTAATCTTCAGTATAAATGATGAAATTTTGAAAGTGGTAATTTAAGGATGAGTAAATAACCTGCTTTATGGGGCAGTAAACTTAAGGGAGAAACTAGTTTTAGCCAACTTTATGAAATAAGCAAAATATTTGATGCCCCCGCCCCAGTTTTCCTTTGCAATGTACTTTCATTCCTTTTCATTACCCTGCTTCACCAAGGCACCCATTACTCTCATATTGTTCCCTAACATATAGACAAAACCTGCAAATTGTTTAACTAGTCACTCTAAGTTACTACTAGCTAGTATATTATTTCAACTAATATATTATTTCTCTAAGGGTTACTACCATTTAAATAGAGAGACTGGCAGAAAAGGAAATTTAAGGGAATATTGTTTCAATTCTAACAGTTATAAATCAATAGGACATGTGTGTTTGTGTGTGTATGTATATGGTTGTTGTTGTTATTGTTGAGGCCTTTACAATATCTCTCAAATCACATATTAGTTATCACCTGCTCTAAGATACACCTCCACATATGGAACATATTGCTCCCAAGAGATAACCTAGAATGAAAAAATAGATTGAAAAATAATTTAGGTCAATTCATAGATTCTTCATTATTAAAACAAAGTAAGGATGGTTGGCAAATATGCATAAGCCTTTTAAAGTGTACATCATTCACAAACACAAACATTTCAATTGTGCTACTGCCAGAGACAGAATATTCTTAAATGGACTGTATTTCTGATTCCTGTGATCTTTTGCATAATAATGTCAAAAATTATGTTCAAATTTATCTGTAGTTATAGGTGTCATATTGTCATGTTGACTAGCACACAATCTGAATCTAGTCAGCTATTTATATTCATTTATTTTCATACTCAACATAGAATTTCTTTCTTCTTATCATAAAACTCAAAAGTTTCATCTGATGCTTTTATATTGAACTATTTTCCCAGGACCCTTGGACTAGTCAAGGCCAATGTAACTTACTCTTATTTTCTTGACAACTTGTCATATAAAATTATGGAAATTCTTCTACATTAAATCTGACTTCTGTCAGTAGGATGATAGAAAATCATGATCCTTAAGTCAATAGCACTCAAAGGGGAGCTAATTAGATTGTTAAATCTTTAGGGTCTGGAGGATTTAAAAGTCAGGCATCAAAACTTATTAGGAGAAAAGAGATCAACATTTCTTTCCCTGAACTTTATTGATCACAATGAAAAATATATAACTCCCCCACACTGGAGTGCCAAAATATGATAGGATTCATTGCTATGATGGATGTGGGGGGGTGTCTTACATGAAATTTTATGGAAATATTAAAGGCATCTCTTATAGAGTTATTCAATTTCTAACATGACTATTCTGAAAATCTGAGTAATCATAATGTGTCAAGAACTATTTTATCAAATAAGGAGCTCACTGGGTGCATTAGTGGGCCACTTTAGCAAGCATAGTCACTCACATTGACTTATAAAGAGCTAAACAAGCTTAGCTTAGCAAGCACTAGGTACTTTACCACCAGAGTTGGAAGATAATAAGTAGATGATGAAAGTTTTCTAGTGATAAATAAACTATAGAATGAAAAAAAGAATTTTTTTCTCAGGAATGAATGGGAAAAGAATGAATACGTGAAAATGCATTGAGCACTTATTATGTGCCAAACATTCTGCTAGATACTGAGGATACAAATACAAAAAGTGAAATAATTTCTTTCCTCAAAGAGCCTACATTCGAATAATAGGAGACAACATAAATAGTGGAAGAGTTGCCAGGGATGTAAGTTTTGGTCTGGGAAATCACAGGGATGGTGAATGATTAGTTGTTATACTCTTCCTATAAGCAATGGTAGTATTGATTTAGTTTCCCTCTCCTGATATAGGAGAAAGAGATGTATGGTGAACATGAGGAAGAAGGTGGCAGATCAGATTGCAAGATGTCTGAAAGTGGTGACTACAATAATCAAGATGGTTTTACTCTAGGGTAGAATTCCAAAGGTGCCTAGGTGAACTCCTCCAATTACTTTGGAGATCTGGTCCAGAGAGTACTATGCCAGGGAAGACAGGGGTTGATGTCTGGTGTACATGGATAAAAAGAAGTTATTGTTCCAGCTCTTAAAACAGCAGAAACGATTTCCAAATAGTTTTCATCTTCTATACATGTAATCTCAGTTAAAAACTTTGGGTGAAGAAGTGAGAGAAAGACCTCCTAAGTTTTTATTCAGGCTTAAGAGTACCCATGCCACTATTGATGAGGGAGCAGTGTGGTGAACAGCATTGTAAAATTCTAACTTTGATGAGATCTTATTTTTTCTTACTATGATTTATATCCTTTTTTATATAAATAAAACTTAATGCCATCTGCTAAACAATAGCAATCATCTAATCCTATTCAGCCCATGGTGGAACTATTTTTTCAATTCTGCCCCAGCAGCCTTGCTATGCTGGACATACTCTCTTCACCACACCAATAGGTGAATTCTTCTCCATTACCTCCATTTGAGAGTGTGCCCCCATCAACCATGCTCACTTCTAACATGGGTCATTGAGCTCAGAAAGTGTCTTTCTTTCTGTTTGTGTAGATAAGTCTTCATGTAATTTTAAACTATTAAATCTTTAATATTTCCAGCTTTTATCACAAAGCTTGGCATATAGAGAATGTTTAGTAAATACTTTACTAATTTACTAATTTACTAAAGTACTTATTTACAGATGTAACATTGCCCAGTGCCTCATCCTCCAGGCTTATATGAACTGGATTAAATTTTTGGAGGCAGCCCTCAAAAATCATCTATATAGGTATATATATATGTAAATAGCTAATCCATATATAAGTAAAAGGATCCCTAATTTCTGTATAAGCACTCAAGGTAATAATGCTTACATTGTGTATAAGACAGTTATTATTTTAATTCACTGGAAATTCAGAAATCTCATAAAGGACTCACATTAGCACTTGAAGAATTGTCACAATTCTCCTGCCTTTCCAGAAAGTTCCACCTTCCCCCAGCATCCTATGTAGTCCCTAAGACTCATAGCTCTACTTGTGCTATACAAGATAGATTTCATCTCTGATATCTCAGTGACATATCATCTGATAAAGGAAAGATCTTATTTCTGATGTCAATGACATTTCACTAGTTTTCCTTATTTTTCAGGGCTCTAAGAAAATGATGGAGAAACAAATATGTCATCTATTATCTTTATTCCCAGATCAACTCTTTGGGACTGTTTAGTATTATAATTAGTTGTGGAGCAAAGGAAGTAGAAAAGAAAGTGGTGGAGAAAGTGTGACATCCCATGACTGACTATCAATCTACATTCATCTGTTGGGCACTAATCATGTGTTAAATACTATGTTTTACATTGGGGATATGAAGAAAGTCTTTTTTTAAAAAGCCTTTCTCCTTAAGTTCATATTCTAACTTTATAAATTGTTTGGGATTATTCTCACAGAGACAGGGGCTCACTCTCATTTCCTTACTAGACCCTGTGAAAAATATATCTGTAAATTTCCGACAATCAAAGGCTCATCCCTCCACACAGGGTAAAGTAAAGAACAAAGGTGCCATTAGGTTGTTCACAGGTCATTTCTCTCACAAATAGTAACTTTCTTGAGTTAATCTCTAGACTGCATAGGTGCAGTAAATAGGTTAACATTTTCTCAAAGGCTTTTAGTCCAGTGTTTCATATACTAGGGTATCTTGCATCTATCTATGAGATGAATCAGTAAGCAATCTTCTTGGAGCTAGAATAAGTCCAACAACAGCTGGCAAAGTCTGGGAATTACTTCTTGATAAGTCTGAATCCCAGAATCTTGAACTTGGGTTTCCTAGAGTAATGATCCAGGATACTGAGTTTCAGAAACTCCCAACATTTTGGCTGTGGTGTTGTCCTCTTTGTGAATGCCATCTCTTAAGCAAAGGATTTTCACACCACATACTTTCCAAGGATTGGGTCAGGAACTTTATTTCCAAAACTTTCCTATCAGGACTCATGGATGTGTGCTCATGTGAAAGCTATGTGCTCTTTCATCAATGCAACCATTAGTGACCTTAAGGAGTGGGAGAGAAAATTTTCCTTCCTAAAGTCTAGGCCTATTATTAGATCTGCTGCTCTCTGGCTGATTCTCCACAAAGACAAAAAAAATAAAAAAACAATATAAATGCTACTTTCGCTCTTTTGTAAACCAGCATGAAGGGGTGGCTCTGATCTACAACAATCTCACCCAACCAATTCATCCTCAATTGTTAAGATACAAATATAGACTGTATACATTCATCAAGTTGACTAGAAATTCACCTAATCTACTTCCTATGGAAGTCTTACTCACAGTACATAAAATCCTAATGTGAAAAGAAAAAAAAATAAGTGATCTTTACTATTTTGTTTTTGTGGAAACCAAAGAAAAAAGGGTGAGTAGTACATGTAAAGACTTGAGTAAGGACACTTGGATTCTAGGCCTGGATATTCCACCGATTGACTAAATATATGCCATAGGACAAGTGTGAAGTGAGATCCCTGGGCTTCAGGTACCTAATCTGAAAAATGAGGATATTGGAGATGATCACTAAGGTCAATCAATCAGAATTTACTAAACACCTATTATGTTCCAGGCACTGTGCTAAGCCCTGGGGATACAAAGGCAAAAATGAAACAATCTCTTTTCTTATAGTATAGTTCTAGTTTTTTTCAACTTAATAATTCTAAGAACATTATGCCAATGAAAATGGAATCAGTATTTTGAGATTCTAATAATTCTAATTTGATAATTCTAAGAACATTATGCCAATGAAAATGGAATCAGTATTTTGAGATTTTGTATTCAACTTTGGGTTGTCAGGAAAACCTAAGTGGATGAAGAATGTCAATTACTCAAATTGTGACATTCATTTAGATGGAAAAACCTTTAGACCTTTTCCATTAGTAGTAGTAGTAGTAGTAGTAGTAGTAGTGGTAGTAGTTATCTGGAACAGACAATGTAAGTAGACATGTTGAGCTCTGAATTAAACAGAAGGAGAGAAGAGGGTGGATTGATTTCAGTAAACTGTGAGGCTTTTTTTTTTAATAACTCCATGCATCTCCCAGAAACAAAAGGCCATGTTTTCAACACTAAAATTTAATTTGTCCTGTTGGTGGTTGTGAGTCATTGAACACTGTGTTTTCTGAAGATTTAAAAATGAGTATCACTCCACTGCAATGGAGAGGTGCAAGGTGGATGTGAAGAATAAGCTACATCATATTGTAGATGCAGAACTTTGAAGAATCAGAGAAAAAGATTTTATCTGGGAATAATGGGGGGGGGCAGCTAGATGGCACAGTGGATAGAGCACCGGCCCTGAAGTCAGGAGGACTTGAGTTCAAATCTGGCATTAGACCAAACACTTGACACGTGCTAGCTGTGTGACCTTGGGCAAGTCACTTAACCCCAATTGCCTTACCAAAAAAAATATGGGGCACTCACATGGTAAGAGCTAGGGATAAGAGGAGACCAGACCGTGTGTTCTACTAGCATCTTTACAAGGTCAGGTGAAAGTAAAGAAGTCCTACCATACACTGGGTAGATTCTCTGTCATAAAAGATGGAAAGGTCATGTTTGAGTCTCAATATGCATCATTAAAAGTAGCTGCCAAACCAATGAAATCATACAGAATTTGGTTACCTGAGTATTCAATTCATTTAGCAAAGCAGAGTTAAAATTGATTAAGGAAATATTTTTAGAGTGGTCTTCCTGAAGAGACAGTGGGGAGTGGAGAGAAGTAAAGAAATAAACATTTATATATTACCAGGCACTGTGCTAATTGCTTTACAAATATTATCTAATTTGATCTTCACAACAAACTTTCAAGGTAGGTTTTATTTTTATTTTTATTTTAATTGAAAAAACTGAAGCAAACAGAGGTTAAGTGACTTTTCTAGAGTTCCATGTCAATTAAGTGTCTGAGGCCAGATTTGAACTCAGTCCAGGCCCAGAGCTCCATTCCCCGTGCCACTCAGCTGTCTCAGATAGGCACCAGATGCATTGTAAGATGCTTCAGTGGTTCAAGAAAACTCTCATTCAAAGGAACACATCAGCCCAATACCTTGATGTCCTACAACTTCCCTTAAGTGGATGGAGATATCAGCTCACCCCCTCCCCTGCCCCTGTCATTATTGACTTGGAGTGAGCCTTTCTAAATTACATGAACAGAATGCTATTAGTGACTTTTGGTTCCTATAGAAACAATAGTCATCTCAGACTCCTCTCTACTCTAGCACACATGCATAGGATGAACTTCTATTCCTTCTTTGAACTAGTACAAAAAACTTCTGTCCTCTTACATATGTTTCATCACTGGAAAGAATAAGGGTGAAGATGGGTTCAAGAAGTATCATAACATCCCTTCTCCAAGGAGTCTCCGATGGCATGGACACTCTGGGGACAGTCCAGACAATGGATTTCCTAACTCTAATCCCTAATCTGTGAATTGGGAGAAGTAACTAATGGTGTGACTACAAGCTACTTTGAAAACAAGGAAGGTGGGGCAGCTAGATGGCACAGTGGATAGAGCACCAGCCCTGGGGTCAGGAGGACATGAGTTCAAATGAGGCCTCAGACACATAACACTTACTAGCTATGTGATCTTGGGCAAGTCACTTAACCCCATTGCCTGCCCCCCCCCCAAAAAAAGGTAAGATAAATAAATACTAACAAATAAGATCATTTTCAACATTGTTATTCATTCCAGAGTTACTCCTTAGGTCTTAATGAAGAGTTTCAAATAGGTTACGACAAACCCTTTATTTTCCTAAATATCTTATACCTAATCCTCAGCCTTAACTTGAACATAGTCGCCATGGAGAAGAGAATGAATACTTGCACTTTGAACCGTCCACTAGTTCATCCTACTCTTCTGCTTTATCAAGTCATGTGGTTGCTATAAGAACATGAGAGGAATCTGACTGCTAGGCTAGAGGAGCTTACTGAAAAAGAGAGAGAGAGAGCACAAAGAGCCTCATACGTGAAATTTTCTCCCTATGGGGTCACTGCTCAGCTAACTCTGACCTGTCTCTTAACTGGAGCATTCCTTTCTTTCCCTTTGCTAATCCTGTTTATTCACTCTAATGATTTTGTTGACTCTGTAGGCAGTCTTCCAGGTTCTTTCAGTCCTGCCTTATAGGTTAATGATGATTTCTCATCTGTACCTTTAGTTAAACTTCCTGGTATAGGAATTGTATTTGTGGATGATGAATCCTCTTGACCTTGCTGATGAGCTTGAAACTACAAATACAAGCAATGGGATCCTCAGGAGCTCTGGGTAAGTACACTGCTGTCCTCTGATGTCCTTGATAAATCACCAGCTCCACATGTAACTGTGGGGGGATGATCAGGACTTTGCCTCAAGGCAACAAAATATTAGAAGGACCTAAAAATGTAACACGACACATGCTATGTGGTAGCCAGGTTGTTGCTAATTTCTCCCTTTTTGACTGAATTTGTTTGAATTATTCCTTCTGTTCTTGAGCTGGGACTGACAAAGGCCCTTCCTCTGATACTTTATGTTCAACATTGGAACAAAATAAGCCACTTTAAGGTTATTCAATAGTTAAGAAAGAGAGATTTGCTTAATCTCAACTGGAGAAGGATACTTAACAAGCATATGCTTTGAGGACACCCTTAGCTGATTCAGCTTGAGCATTAAATCCCCCTTGTCTGCATTATCCAATGTATCGTACTAAACATCAGAGAGTTCCTAAATCTCCTTGTGGCTATTTTGTTTTTAGGAATACAGAGAGTGATGTCAATAGACTGAGTCTTTAGTCCCTGGAGACAAATATGACTCAAGGATGGTTTCAATACATTTTAAGGAAAAATTAGCAACTTTTATTAGATTCACGGCTTAGGACATTATTTTTATGACAGTATTTTAGATACTGTATCGCTGTATCACAAAATTTGCCCTGAAATCATGTTTCATGTGATGTTCCTCAGGTTTCAAAATTGCAACTTATGTCTCTGTCATGTGGCCACTGCTCCTGATTGACTCTGTCCATCCTGGATTTCCTTTTTACTTCAGGAACTCTCATTTTTTATTAGAGAAGCTATACAGACTTCTATAATTAAAGGAGAAAGAGAAAAACTATGTGAAAATACAATTCTAAACAAGTCTTACCAGATGTAGTTGACAGGAGCTCTTTATTTAAGCCAATATCATTTTGGATCCATGGATTATATGGTCTTTAGAAGACATTCTTCAAATATGCTTTAGTGTCTCACTTCAAAATATATATCACCCCCCCCAATCTTTAAGGTACAATTCATATAATAAAAGTGTAAACAACAAGTAGGTAATTCTCACAAGTTTTGCAGTGATGTGATAATAGCAAAATATACCTTCTTAGTATCATAGCATTTCCCATTTCCACTAGACAATTATAGTTTGAGTTTTTAATTACTAAAACATTGATAAATGATTAAAATTAGGGCAGAAATAAATGAAAAAAGTTTCTTAACATACCAGAAATTAATTTATTAAGCGTGTGTCTATTTAAAGAAGTTCCTTCTTTAAATCATTATGAAGGTTTTAAAATATTTTTTGTATTTTTGTTAGCAGAAACAAAAATTATATATAGGTTCCATGGTAGCTAAAATAAAGAATCTCCTTTGTTTGCATAGAGAACCACTTTCCCATAGTCTTTGAAAAAAAAAGAACAGACCCTTGTGGCAATTTCATAAGAGATTTGAGGCTAAATACTAGAGCAAAGCAAACACCAACACTTTATAATTCAAGCAGCTCATAGTCATTTATCAAAATGTTTTTTCTTGGCAAGATGAAAAGACAAAACTATTCTTTTTCTATAAATGACAGAAAATAAGAAAAAGAGAGAGAAAAAGTAGATCTCATGAAAGAGTCCTAAAACATTACAATCCAGCACCAAATGATCAGAATTGCCATTGATCGACTTACTTTCCCATTGCTGGGATTCAGAAGTAATGCCATTGGATTCTATTCCACAGGGTAACTGAAGTTGAGGTGATTGAACATGCACATTAATTACAAATTATAATATTTGAAAATCTGTGTGTTGGATATGTAGAGCAATACTGTTAGAAAATTAATGTCACAATATTTGTCATGTGTATATGTAAAACTCTTAGGTTTAAGCAGGTATGGCACTGGTTATGCCTATTTATTTACAAAATCACTGTGAAAATATTCAATCAGTTCCATTCTGAGTACACCAGAGGCACACACGAATAATTATAGGAGTAAGGATATTCATTAATATATAACCCAATGACAAATATGTATACAATAATTTCCCTGTAATGGTATGTTAGTTGGGATCATTGAACACCATCATCTCAGAAGTGAAATGGCACCTAACCAAAAGAGTAATTTAAAAAAAGCATGATAAGTACAAAAAGGTAGTAGCAAATTGGCAACAACAACTTTGACATAAATACTGTCAAACAAAAAGACATCATTAAGTGCATATGTGACTATCAATGGGGAATACATCTGTCATATACTGAAAATGAAAGTCAACAGTTGAACAATCTTGAGCAACACATTGGTACCAAAGTAGATAAAAAGAAAAAAGGTCACCATTTTATTGATAGAATCTTCATCAACAGCCATATATATATATATATATATATATGTATAATTTGGCTAGGCAATGGGGTTAAGCCACTTGCCCAGGGTCACACAGCTAGTTATGTGTCTGAGGCTGGATTTGAACTCAGGTCCTCCTGAATCCAGGGCTGGTGCTCTTTCCACTGCGCCACTTAACTGTGCCTTACAGCCCTATATTTTTCAACATTTTTATCATTGCCTTGAATGAAGATAGAGGTAGTGTGTATGGCTATCAAATTTGTGGATGGCAGAAGTTTGAAGTGATAACTATCACTTTACCTGATAGTCATGAACCCAAAAGAGCTCCACTGGCTTGAAAATGAAATTTAAATGAATTAGATAAAATCAATGGGGATAAATGTAAAGGTCTATAATTGGGTGCCAAAAATAATCTCCAAAAATACAGTGCCATGAAATAAGACATTGAGAAAAATATGTGTATAGTTTTAGTGTACTTCAACATGAGCCAACAGTGTTACATGGCAGCCCAAAATACTGAAATTATAGAGCAGTTCTACAGTGTATAGAACTAGAATGGTGAGAGTACACTTTACTTGTCAATTTGTGATATGGCATAAATAGATAGAATGCTGGCCTTGGAATCAGGAAGACGAGTTCAAATCATGCCTTAGATACTTATTAGCTAGGTGACCTTGGGCAAGTCACTTGATCTCTCTCTTTCTCAGTTTCCTCATTTGTAAAATAGGGATAATAAAAGCACCTAACTCCCAGGGTTAAATGTGAGGATAAAATGAGGTATTGGTTGTAAAGTGAAATATAAATGCTAGTTATTTTGTTGTTGTTATCTTCATCATCATCATCATCATCATCATAATCAGATGGCATTTCAAGTCTTTTGTTCAGTTACCAGCACCATATTTGAGGAAATATATTTGAGCTGGAACATGTCTTGAAAAGATCAACTAGCATTATGAAAAGACAAGAAAATATTCCATGTTGGGATTATTTAAAGTGAAGTGGGGTGTTTAGCTTGGGGAAGACCTAGAGTGGACATGATAGCTGTCTTCAAATATTTGAAGAACTGGCATGTAGAAGGGTGATTAGGCTTCTTTCTTTTGTCCATAAAGGGTAGAACTCCTAACAATGAATGGAAATTATAGAAAAGTTGATTCGGGCTGTGCGTAGGGGGATGAAATCTAACAGCTATAGCTACGCAGAAGTAGAAGGGGCTGTTTGGGATATGGTGGGTTCCCCATCATTGAGGCATCTTCAAGCAGATTTGAGATGTCTATGTTTTAGGTACTTTGTAGAAGGGCTTTTAGATCAACCTTGGGTTGGATTACATTGCCTCTAAGGCTCTGCAGGACAAAGTTCTACATCTAAAATAGGAGAACTAGGGTTCAAATTCACATTCTACCGTATCCAAAATTCTAACAAATTCTAACAAAATTCGGGCAAGTCATATGGGCCTCAGGTTAGAAATCCATAAAATGAGGGGATAGTACTCCATGGCCTCTAAGGTCCCTTCCAACATTCAATCTATGATCTTAAATCTATGATTGTCTGATTCTGTGGATAGTTTATGGGAAAATATATCCACTAATGACTCTGAATAAGAGGGCATTGAGAAGAAATTTGCATCAATTAAAAGAGTACTTATACCGATGAAATCACAAACTTACCAATATATGTAGTAATGTCATTGGATTTATTTTGTAACTGCTATGCAAAAAGATCACCCCAAACTCCCTCCAACTAAAACTGTGACCTCTCTCTCCTTATGCCATATGAAATGCTGAGCACATATAACAAATAATGAAAAGATTAGCAAAAGGATAGTAAAGGCCTTTGTATTTTCATGCCAGCTAGACTTTGGGGCTCCTTTTTAAAGACAATTTATAATACATCTAGTCCATTGATATACCAGTAAAGTGTTTCTGTGGCACCAATCGCACAAAACCTTGGTCTAATGGCTTGACCATAAATTAAATATACAAGTCATCTTTGTCTCACCTCAACCTTGAAAAAGCATGTTCTTTCCATTTCTAAAGAAGCATCAAAAAAACAAACAAAAACAAACTGCTTTCATGGAAGTCTTCAGAATTCTTCTGAATTCAGAGCTACAATTTCAGAAGATCTTAATGATGTCTCAAAAGCTGACCCTACTCAAGTCCTAACCTACTTTCTTACTTTAAAATCGACATGACTCATGACTTAGTCAAAATCACTTAAGATTTTTGCAAATAAGATCTTTTGATCGCTGTGGATATGAATCATTTATTTTAACCACAGAAGCTGTGGATATATGTGAGTGAATGTGTGTGTGTGTGTGTGTAGTGAAGTATGACTTTTAAGCAGCGGAAATATAAAACATTTTTAAAAAAACAATATATGCGTCTAATTGAGTGTTTTCCTCCGAAGTAGTCACCTGAAAATATTATACACTTATCCCAACAACTCCAATATTGTTTAAAACCTTTTTGGAAATTTTCTTTAGAAATTACTATCAGAGGGGCAGCTAGGTGGCAAAGTGGATAGAGCACCAGCCCTGAAGTCAGGAGGACCTGAGTTCAAATCCAGCCTCAGATCAATCACTTGACGCGTACTAGCTATGTGACCTTGGGCAAGTCACTTAACCCCTATTGCCTCACTTATAAAAAAAAAAGAAAAAAAAAAGAAAAAATTGCTATCAGAATCTTGTACAAGGTGCCAAAGGAAAATGGCCTCAATAATTTATGGCCATGTCTTCATGGGGCTTTTTTTTTTCCAATAAATGTTGTTTGGTTTGGTTCTCCCATCTTATCTATCACAGTGAACACTGATTAAATAGAGAGCTTTGCTCAAAAATTTGACTCTAAGTAAAGATCCAAAGATTTACCTCAACCAAGGAAATTCAAAGGAATGCACAACAGATTCTAAAGACAACGTAAGAAAGTTCTAGAGACAGCTAGGTTGTGCAGTGTATAGAGCACTGGCTATGAAGTCAGGAGGACCTGAGTTCAAATCTGGCCTCAGACACATAACACTAGCTATGTGACTTTAGGCAAGTCACTTAACCCCAATTGCCTTGCAAAAAAAAAAAAGAAAGTTCTAAAACTGTTCTGAAGCAATGGCAGCATCATTAAAATAAACATATGATCTCCAAACCTGATGGCTCAAAGAGGAGAACACTAATTTGACTGTGCAACCTTGTGGATGTTTTTTTTTAAGTACATTACTTTATGCTTTATACTTCCTTTATGAGAAACGTTCTTTTTATTACTGAACTAGTTTAAAAAAAGAAAAAGAAAAAAGAAACTTCCAAATATGGAGAGAATGACATCTTATCTGATTAGGAAGATCTTTTCTCTGGCACACATTACTACTGGGAGCTGTGCATATCCTCTAGATACTTCGGGAAGTGGCCTTTTGTAATTTTAGATCTCTGTCCAACTACCTCAGAGAAAATCATAATGCACTGAGAAACAATTGAGCCAAGAGTGGAGTCTTCACCCCACATTCCTTCATGCCTAATGAGAAAAGTCTGTGTGCTGGAAAACAAAGGACACAAACTATGACAGGGATCAAAATGAAACTAGGCTGGAAGATCTACTTGCAATGTGCAAAAAAGAAAAAAAAAAGGCTCTTCCTTTAATCTCCAGAGAAAACTCTTACATATGAGGCCAGGGGAACTTTGTTTTAAGGTAAATCCAGAGAATGGAGGCGTCCTGATCTGGAGGAGTTTATTGTGCTAGTAACACTCTGCCTAGATGGGGACCATGAAGGATTGACTTGAAGAAATCTGGGAAAGGGAATGTCTGGTACCATCTTCTGTGAGCTAAAGAAAACTACAGATAGAAAGATAGGAAAGCTATGACCTCACAAAGATGATGACATCTGGCTTTCTTTTCTAGGGATGTTATGAGAGCAAGCAATTCTGTTCAGTTAGAGTATTTCAGTCATAAAGAGGAGAACCACTGAGAAGAAAATTTCCTAGAACTCTATCAATGTCAATGCTATACGCAGTTACAAACTGACACTATCTAGGACTCTGAGGAGAAAAGGTTGCTTCCTGATGGCTATTGTAATTTCCTGTGGATTCTGCTGTGAGTCTGATTTGTAAACCTTAGTCTTTGAGTGACAGCCTAGTATAGGTCCTCACAGCATAGGTCTCAAAGCCAGGAAGACTTGGATTTAAGATCCACTTCTAACAGATCCTGATTGTGTGGCAAATAATTTTACTTCTCAATGCTCTGGGCAACCCCTTAAGATGATAAGTTACAGAGAAAGTGACAACTTGCATTGATATGGGGAGTTTCCTTACCTAAGATTTCCCTATATCCATTAATCAACGGTCTAACTCAGGGGTAGGGAACCTGCATCCTCAAGGCCACATGTGATTTTCTAGGTCCTTGGGTGTGGCCTTTTGACCAAGTCCAAGTTTTACAAAACAAATCCTTTTATTAAGGGGATTTGTTCTGTGAAGTTTGGATTCAATCAAAAGGCTCCACTTAAGGACCTAGAGGAACACATGTGGCCTCAAGACCGCAGGTTCCCCACCCCTGGTCTAATCCTTCATACTAACCCCTAAATAAACTTTTCATGTTCTGAACTTTGTGAGTCAATGTGCTTATAAGAGGAAGTGGTGATTATTCTATTGGCTATGAAGATTAGCAGACCATGAAATTCCCAGATAGCCCAGTAGGGGCACAAGCCAGAGAAGTTTCAAGAAGGCAGCATCTAATACAAAAATTACAGAATGTGATTTGGAGTCAACATAAAGTAGGAAGCCAATATTTGATTGTATATCCATTGGAAGTCCTAGAGTAGCCCTAAATCAGCTAGTCAGATTTGTTAATACATCGTTGAAAATATTGCTAATTTCAGAAGCACTGTGCTTTTGTCAATAAAAGTTGCTACTGAAAAGTAAGACATTTTTATTTTTTCCAATATCTCCAATGATATTGTAAGATTTTACTCTTTTGTCTAGACTTGGCAAGTCCAGGAACTCAATGATCTCAAAAGGTAAAGCAATATTGAAAGCAGAAAATATCTTTTGTGTGAGTCAACAATTTTTTTACCTCTGCAATTTATCTGAATGATATTCTCTTTTTTAAAAAAAAGTTTAAAAGAAGACTATTATTTGTGCTAAATAGAAATAAAAAAGGTAGGAACATAAGGCAATAGCACATCATCAACTAGTATAATGCAAACTCTAAGTATATGTTATAATGAAATGGCTAAGGACTACCCTTAAAATAGATTTTTATTGATAACTTTTGTTTTTACATCCATTAGATGTTTTTCTACAGAGGGCTGCTAGATGGCGCAGTGGATAAAGCTCTGGCCTTGGAGTCAGGAGGACCTGAGTTCAAATTCAGCCTCAGACACTTGATACTTACTAGCTGTGCAACCTTAGGCAAGTCACTTAACCCCAATTGTTTTTCTACAGCCAGCTTAAGGGTGTGGTTGAGAAATCCAGAGGTTAGCCTAGCAGGAAAAGGAGTTGTTGCTCCTTCTTTAATTAGAAGTTCTGGGAGGAGCCATCCAATCAGAGGGGTAGGCCTCATCAGGAGGAAGGTACTTCCATGGTGTGGAATGCCAGGGCTAGAATATCTTCCAGAATGAAGAGGATTCCTGAGCATAGTAGAGAAGTCTGGGTTGCAGCCTGTTCAGAATGAAGTATAGAAAGGAGGAAGAAGGGAATCAAACTTGCTTCTGCTTATATTTGGAAAGGGTGAAAAAAATATACAAGATCAGGGAAAGGGTATCAGATGAATCTCATCTTGATTTCTGAGGAATTTATTTATTTTTTATCACTCATTTATTTAATTTTTTTTTGGTTAGGCAATGGAGTTAAGTGACTTGCCCAGGGTCACACAGCTAGTAAGTGTTATGTGTCTGAGGCCAGATTTGAACTCAGATCCTCCTGACTCCAAGGCCAGAGCTCTATCCACTGCACCACCTAGCTGCCCCTATTTAATTTTTATTATTCTAAACTTAAACACCCCCAAAAAACATTCTAATACAAGCAGCAGAACACATATGATACTGTGAATCTCATTTCATACAATTTGATTTTCTAAAAACTATATATTACAAATTTCAAAGTCAATTTTAAAAACTGCCTTGCTTCTCTGTACTCCTTCTGAATTTCTACATGCTCTATTCCATGCATTTAAAAATGTTACAGTGGCCCTCTTTTTTTTTTTTTCTTTTTTGGCATTACTATTGGTAACAACTACCACCATCCACCCAATTAGCTAAGTATAAGGTGGGGGAAGGGAATTTATATAACATAATTATAAACAAATGTAATGAAATAAGCTGTAGTATACGAAAAATAGGACATTGAAAGTAGAAAAGGAGTGAGGCTATCATCACAAAAACATATAAACAAAAATTAAGATGGATCATCATGTGGGAAGAGAAAAGGACTACTAGTCTTTGTGTTCTTTGTGTCAGGAGAAAGTGAGGAATGCCCGAGAATGTTGGGTGGACTCTTACACAAAATATTTTGGAGGATGTGGTCAAAAGTGGCACAAAACAGGCTGGCATGAATGTGTTGAGATCTGTATTCTACTGCATTAATAAGGGGAAGGTACCCTCTGAAGAGCTGGGGGAAGCTAGATGGTTTAGTAGATAGAGTGTGGGGCCTGAGTTTAAATCCAGCCTCAGACGCTTACTACCTATGTGACCCTGACAAAGTCTTTTAACTTCTGTTTGCCTTAATCCACTAGAGAAGGAAATGGCAAAGCACTCCAGCATCTTTGCCAAGAAAACCCCATGGACATTATTATGATACTTGGGGTTATGAAACGTCGGACATAACTAAATGAATGAACAATGACAACAACATCAACAAACTCACTGAAGAACAAAGGCTTAGAATGTAGAAAAAGGGTGTCTATACTCATTATTTCGTATGCCACTCATTTCATTTCTTATGCAACTCATTTCATAGTTAAATGTGTCAAGTATGACATAAGATAGTACTAGGAGAAACCCTTAAGTATTAACTGCCCTTTCATCTCATAGTTTTCGCATTCTTCCTATCATATTGACACTTAGAAGATTTTGCTACCCAACCTCCAAAACTATATCTATACATCAGTATTACCTAAATGGTTGAAAAGAGGCTAGATTAATTTTCTACAGTCAGAGAAGAGAGATACATAGCCAACCAGAGAATTCTGTAGTTTTGGAGAAAGTCAAATTTAACTTGTTCACCCATGTAACTCAAATAAGAGCATGACAGGATAGGTGGTTCCAGAGAAATTGATCTAAGTCTATTTAAATCATAACAAATCAAGGAAAAAAATGGTGCCAAAAAAGCATTCATCAAATATACTGTGCTCTCCCAAAGAGAAGTCTCATTGTTAAGGAGAAGGGGAAAAAAGCCTTCTATTTTTATCTGAGTGCTAATAGCTCACCAAGGTACCCTGAAGCCATTGGTAATCTTAAAAGATACAGTACAAATTTAGGAGCACATATTATGGTCGTGGGTAATTGAATGGTTCAGTCCATGCAGCCATATGAGCCTGCTTACCAAGGGAGAATTTAATTTTTGTCTGGAGTCAATCGAGAAGCTATTAGCAGCTCAGCGTATAGAGCATATCTATTACTTGTCAACCAAGAGACAGAGGGAAACGAAAGGGATTTAGGATGAGCAGTAATAGAAAGTCATGGAAAAGCTACTTGGGATTCATCAAAGTAGGAAATAGACTGATCATAAGAAATTTGTTCTTTTCTATTATTTGAAGTATGCCACTGGTATAATGGGAGTCAGTAGGGATCACTGGGCCATCATCAAGTAAGTATCCCTCACAGGGGACCTGAACTTATGGTCAGACTGTTCTTTGAACTCTTCTTCACAACACAACCAGCCACTTGATTTTTATTGTTTTGTCCTGGTGAAAATATTTCAAGTCATAGATCTGAAAGTAGTTTTTTGGGTGGAAAGAACACTTGCCTGTGCATCAGTGGTTTCCTAGGAAAGACTGTGTCAAACAATATAGGTACCACAGGCCTAGAGAAAGTTGTTCTGATTTTCAAAAAAGAAATGAGAGTGAAGTTTACTGTTATTGTCTAATGAGTTTAAGTTCAATTCTTATTGAAATTTCATTAAAGGGATAGTTAATAAATCTTTAGAAAAGGAAATAGTGATCACAAAAAGACAGCATATTTTACATCAAATTATCCCAGATTCATCTCATTTCCTTATATGATAAAATTACTAGATTGCTAGATTAGGAGAATTCCATAGATATAGTTTATGCATTTTTTTTAAATCGCCAATGTTTTTCATGCTATATTATGGACAAAATCAAGCAAATTGAGCCAAGTTATCATGCGATTATGTGAATGCAGAAATGATTGAATGACCAGACTTAAAGGTAGTTATAAATGGGTCAGATGTCACTTTGATTCAGTTCAATTCTGCCTCTTACAACCTGTGTGGCCTTGGGCAAGTCATTTATTCCCTCTGAGCCTTAGTTTGCTCAGCTGAAAAATGAGAGAGCTGGAGCAGATTTTCTCTAAGGTTCCTTTCAGCTAGTTCTAGGATGATCTATGAATTCAACTAGAATTTGTTAAGCATCTCTTTCATGTTTGGCACTGTGCTAGGTGCTGGGAATACAAAGGAAAAATGAAGCAGTCCCAGCCAAACAATCTTCTGGATAAAACAACCTAGATGGATAGATAGACAGATAGATAGATAGATAGATAGACAGACAGACAGACAGACAGACAGACAGACAGACAGACAGACAGACAGACAGACAGACAGA
>NW_020954557.1:66389152-66461429 GCF_900497805.2 Vombatus ursinus
TAGATAGATAGATAGATAGATAGATAGATAGATAGATAGATAGATAGGAGGCAGATAGAGAAAACAACATCATAGGATCACAGATTTGGGGTTGGAAGCAACCTCAGAGACCATCCTGCCTCAATTTTTCATTTTATTAATAAGGAAATTGAGGGGGCATACAAGTTAAAAGACAAGGTCACACAGGTAGGAAACATCCTATCTGAGATCCAAATGCAGGTTCTCTAACTCCAGGCCAGTACTCTATAGGCAAAATAAACACAAGTTAATTTTGGTATAGGCTATTTAGAACTTAGAGGAAGCAAGAAAAGCCTCTTGAGGAAGGGGGGATTTTACCTGAGCCATGAAAGGGACTAAATAAATAGGTAGAGGTGAGGAAAGAAAGCATCCCACACAGAAGAAACAGCTTGTGTTCAGTTATGGAGAAAAAAGATTGAATAGCATGTACAGGGAACAACAAGAAGAATGATTTTATTGAAACAGTTTGTGAGGCAGACTAATGTTTGGAAAGCCTGGAATGGTGGGTGAAAGGCACATTGAAAAATAAATTTCAATTCCAAACAGAGGAATCTGGATTATACCAGAGGCAATAGCAAGATGTTGAATAATCTCAAGCAGGAGAGTGATGTGGTCACATCTCTGATTTTTTAATATCATTTTGAAGAAGGGAGGTGTCAGGCAACCAATCAGGAGGTGACAAGAAAAATCTAGATAGGAGATGATAAGACTGTGAATTATGGTGATTTTATTATAGGGGAGAGAAGGGAGTGGACAGTGGAATTGAAATCCATAAAACTTGACAACTGATGGATACAAAATTTGAGTGAAGAGTTGAGAGATGATTCCTAGGTTATGAACCTAGATAACTGGAAGACAGCTGCTTCCTTCAAGAGAAATAGGGCATTTAGAAAGGTTACATTTAGAAGGAAAGATAATGAGTTTTATTTTCACTGTATGCATTTGAGATGTCTATGGACATATCTAGGTGTATATGTCCAACATACATTGTAGATATGGGACCAGAACTCAGTAGAGAATGGTAGGCTGAATATATAAATTTGGAAGTCACTGGGGATGGTCAAACCCATGGGAATTGATGACATAATAAAGAGCAAAGAGAGAAAACACCCCGGTGCAGAGCCCTGAGGTATACCCACTCACTGAGGGTAAGATACCAGATCTGATGATGATCATACATAGTAGTCTAAGAAGGATTCACTAGGTAGGTAGGAAGATATCTAGGAGAAGTCAGTGTAAAAAAAAGTTGAAAGAAGTTCATTAGTAGAATTTCCCATGGATTTGTCCTTGGCCCTATACAGTTTAACATTTTTTATTGATGACTAGAAAAAAGGGGATAGATAGCATGGTTATCAAATGTGCAGGTGATACAGACCTGGATAAGGTTTGCTAACACTGGATACAACTATCCCTTCCATATCATGATTCTCCCCATTGTGATTTTGATATATGGTGGGTTGGCATAAGAAATCAAATGGACATTTTGGGGGAGTTTTGCAGAAGCTGCAGATGACATGTGAAGGCCAGCAGATGACACAGAAAAAGCTTAGAAATTCAGAAATGTCTAAAATATATGTAGAGTTTTGTATAATACCAATGTATTTTTATCTTTTGATACTAAAATAATTCAAACTTCTTCTCTGATGTGAAAGGAGGGCCAAAAATTTTTACATGAATTTTCCAGATCCTGGGGTGCCATCCCCCTAATTCCCATGATGTAGAAGGGATAACTATTGAGTCACGATCCAAAATTACTTTGATCAGCTAAAACATTGTAGCTAATCTGACAAAATGAAATTTAATAGCCACAAATGTAAAGTCTTACACTTGGTATCAAAATATTAACTTAACATGTGAAGGAGTCATGGCTAGATAGCAGTTAATCCAAAAAAGTTTTGGGAAGTTTAGTGGACTAAAAACTCAATGTGAGTCAGCACTGCAAAACAGCAACCCTAAGAGCTAATGAATTCTTAGACTGCATTAAAAGACCTACAGTGTGCAGGACTAGATCATAGTCTCGCTGTATTCTGCCTTTGTCAGAGTGAATCTGGACTACTTTTGTCCAATTCTGGGCACCATATTTTAAGAAGGACACTGATAAACTGCAGAACTTTCAGAAGAGGGTTGCCACAGTTATGATAGGTCATGCCAATTAGTGGTTTCTGGAAGGAAAGTTTAGCCTGAAGAAGAGATTTAGGAAGGACACCATGCTTGTCTTGAAAGATGTGGGCTGCCACATGGAAGATGATTTAGATTTGTTTTATTTGGGACCTAGATGGCAAAGCTAGTGGAAATAGGTAAATGTTTCAGAGAGGCAGATTTCAGCTCAATGCAATGGAAAATTTACACAATTAGAGTTAAACAAAAGTTGCATGCTTTGCTTCCAATGGACCTTCTGGGAAGTGGTGAGCTCACCATCACTAGAAGTCCTTGAGCAAAAGTTAGATAACTTTGGTTATTGATTGTAGAGGGGATTCTTGTTTAAGTTGGCATTGAGCTGAATGGGAACTCTGAGGTCCCTTCCAACTCAGAGATTTGTGATTCTATGTTTTCTAAACTTCCTGGTTATTTCACTCTTACATTTATTCATCTATACTATGTTGACTTAGTCCTTTTCTTTGACTCTTCATCTCTTTGTCCTTCTCTTCCAACATTGTTTACATTCCTCAAACCAGGAAGAACCACTGAAGAAACTACTACATTCCCCTCAGATCTTCACTTCATCTTCTCATGTGAGACTGGTTAAAAAAAAAACAGAGGTCTCTAGACCAGGAGCCCTCTTAAGTTCATTGCATCTGTGAATTTGCACTCAGTTCTGTACCTCATATTCCTGAAACTGAACTTTTTTTATGGAAATGTTGGCATAATATTGACTTTTACAAACTGAGAACATGTACCATAATGAGCACAAACTACACTAAATATTCCATAATAAGAACTAGCATTGTAGGGAATGCCAAAAACTCTAATTAGTAAGAAACATGTTATGTTCTTGTTCCTCAAGGAGAGGGGCAAAGAATCCATTTTTATTCTTTTGCCAACTCTCACTGTTTCTTCTTTTCCCTCTGTCAACACCCACACACAATGCTTTTTCTCTTGATGTCAATTGCAATTTTCTCAAGCTGAACAAAGATAAACTCGATTTATTTGCACATTGTCGCTGCTGTTCAGTTTGGTTATAAAGAGATGGGACAAAATGAAACAAGAACCCATTGGACCATGAGGAATTCACATCATTTTCAAATTCTTTAGCAATCTACTTGTCCCCAAAATGCATTGAAACACCAGAAAATGGTTTCAATAGATACAGTTAGTGTCTACTTGACCTTTGCTTTGCACACAAGTAAACAAGAAGCAATGTCCATATCTATGGTAAATATGGAAGAGAACTTTTCATATGCCAAAAGATATAGTCTAAAATGGAAGAGAACATACATCATGCACTCTGAAAAATCAAATTCAGAAGGCTACTCTTGGGAAGGAAGGAAGGAAGGAAGGAAAAAAGAATATATCACATACCTACTATGTGTCAGGCACTATGCTAAGACCTAAACAGATATAATCCTATTTTATCCTTACAAAAACTTATTTAATCCTTACATATCTGACCATTCCTTCTCATTGTCTTTTGCCAGATCCTCATTGAGATCACACCACCTAATTGTAGGTGTTCCACAGAGTTTTGTGCTGGGACAGAATCATTCCACTGAAACTGCTCTCTTCAAAGTTACCAATGATCTCCAAATCCAATGGCCTTTCCTCAATCTCATGGATACACTTGAGGAAATTGAAGCAAACAGAAGTTAAATGACTTGCCCAGGGCCATACAGCTACTAAGTATCTGAGGCCAGATTTGAACTTACTGACTCCAGGCCCAGCACTCTATCCATGGCTCCAGCTATCTGCCCCTAGCAGTTGTTAACTAATATCTGTTCTGTTAGCAGACTATATACTTCTTACATAATTTTCCAAAGATCACAGAAATTTCTACCTGCAAGGGATCTTAGAGGTCATTTGGTCGAACCTACACATTTTATAGATGAGGAAAATGAGTCCAAAAATAATTACTCACTTGTGAATAAATGTGATTTTACATCATGACTCATTCAGCTATGAGCAATAAGTCTTTGTTGAAATAGTTATATTGGTAAATTCTATAAGGAATGAATACTCAAACAGTTTTGCATAAGCAGATGCATAAAAATGTTTGTAGAAATGAATTTAAGATATGACTTCTTAACTCACGTATTAGTAAAACACATAACACATTGTTAAGGGCAATGAGCAATATGTTTGAAAGATAAATAACATTAGATTCCCTTGGCATTCTTATTAACTAATTGATATAATGAGTTCAGAAGAAGACTGATAATTGTAAAATTCAGACTGTATGATGTTATGGCAGAGTATTCCAAAATAATGATACAATGTAATTGATTTAGAGTTGGAAGTCACCTAGTACAATCCTCATTTTACAGATGAGGAAACTGAGGTGCTAAATATTAAATAACTCATTCAAAGTCACACGTGTAGTAAGTAGTAAAGCCAGGATTCAAAGCCAAAACCTATGACTCCATAACATAGCAGCATAAGTACTGGGTTCAAAATCCTGACTCATACTCAAAAGTAAGTGACCTTGGCAATCCAGTGCACCTCTCTAAGCCTCAGTTTCCTCATCTTTGAAAAAAAGGAGATTAGACTAGATTGTGTCTATGCTCTACTTCAACTCTCAGTCTATGCTCTTATAACTACAAACTCAGTGTTCTTTCTTCTTTGTCCTTCTGTGTAAGTAGGTAATACTACTGGTCTGAGTCCATTAGGTTTGAAGTGTTTGTCCTATACTAAGGATAAAGGTTTTACAACAATGATCAGATGATCACTGTTCAGATTCCTTAAAGGGATGCTTCCTTTTTTGTTATTGCTTGGATCTGATAACATCTAAGGTCCCTTTCAACTTGAAAACTCTGAGATTCTGTGTTTCTGTTGCTCAGGTAACAGGACCATCTCAGTTCAAAACAAATCAGAGGATGCACTGGAAGTGTGACTAGTTCTTACCAAACAGGTATAGGTGAAGCAATGAACCAGAAAGATTTTACAATTCAATCTTATTCCGATATGCTGATACAGACAGAGAGGTCTGCAAGTCTAAAGGTAAAGCATCTAATGACAAATAGAGAAATATAAAGCAGAGGATTTAGGCAGAAGTCATAAGGAAAATAGGCTTTGTAACAAATGCAGCTAATTCAATTCTCATACTGAAGCCAATGAGGCTATTAAAGGATTTTGAGATTGAAAATGATATCTACAAAACAGGAGTCAGCTAAGATCCTCTAATCACTGAGCTGCAACAGACTTCTAGAGGTTATTTAGTCCATCCCCCAGCCAATTGGCAAGCTTCACTTAATTCGTTCAACACAGGTTGATCTTCTCTTGCTCTTAGAAGTCTCTAGGGAAAGCTGTAAATTCTTCATTACAGATCTTTCAGAAAGCCATTGCTTATATTGAATGGTTTAAGCCAGTTATTTGGTTTCTGTCTTCATTTATACAGAGAACAGATGATCAGCTTAATGCCCCTACTCATTTTCATAGAAATCGAGCTATTAAAATGAAAAGTCATTTTCCAAATGCAGACATACTCAGACATTTTGCAGTGGAAGGATTCTTCATTTTCAAAGAAACTTAAATAGAAAATACCCTGACATTATACCATAAAGACCACCCCTACTTCTCAATCTGCCCTGAACTCTTCTGTGTTCCTTTCCCCAATCAAATGTGAACTTCTAAAGAGAATGGACTGTCTTGATTTTCTATTTATAGCCCTAGTCTTTAGTACTATGCTTGGCACATGGTAATCAATTAATAAATATTATTTTCATTCATTAGTTCATTCATTCATTCATGGAATCCTTGCAATAAAAACTTTTAAAAATCATTTAAATGCCAACTGCTATAGTTAGCAAATACTTTAATTCACCACAACTGCAAGGAAGATTATATATCAGCTACTCATTTCACAGAAATGGAAAATAAGGACCAGTGAAATATCATGGGACCATAGATTTAAGGCTGGAAATGTTACGTAGTTGAATGTACTCATTTAAAAAAGATGATGAAACTGAATCTTAGAGAGATTAAATCATTTGTGTGAAGTCCTACAACTAGTAAGTAGAAGATTCAGAGCTTAGAATGAACTTTTGGGAAATGGGCCATCAAATCCACTGGCACAGTGATGTTTAACTGAGCAGATTGCTCTGTGGGCTCTGCCTACACCCACAACTGAATGTTCCTCAGAAGACAGAACTTCTACTTATGGCTTTGCAAACTCCCTATCCCCTGCTCAAGTCCACCCATCACCACCCATTCTCCCTATTGAATCCTTTGAGCTGCGTTGAAGGACTACTGTAGTTCAAAGAATGCAGTTTGAAGAATGTAGTTCCCATAAAAGTGAAAATATTTATTTCTCTTGATGATCAGGGCTAGTGGACACAAGGCCTGAGGAAGAAGAAGACTGGAAAATTTCCTCTGCATCTCTGGGCTTCAGCCTTTTTCATGTTTTGGCTTATTTCATATTTGGCCACAAACATGATAATGGTAATTTCACTTTCTCTAAAGAGTTTAAAAGTTCTTTATGCCTTAAAAGATCTATTTATTGATTATCTTTCAGTATATTATCTATCTTTATATGCATATATTTATATATAATATATGCATATTTGTGGTGCTGCTATGCAACAAAAATAAATATTCCAATCTTGTTAAATAAAAAAAATAACATAAATGCTTATGATAATTTCCACAGTTGGGGTCTCATAGCACTTAGTAAAAGTTTGCTAAGCTTCCAAATAGGTTTGTTATTGTTGTGGTCAGCCATTTAATTAATCTATCTAGTTTGAAAGGCAGTGAAGAATATAAAGTTCCTGAAAAATTAAAGGGTACATACATACAAATACAAAGAAATCACAAGTAGTGAACCAGCATTTCCCTCAGACTTTATTTAAATGATTACAAGAGTCAGAAATCTCTTGATTAGTCAATTATTTTGTTAAGTGCCCTTGGGCATACAAAAAAAAATGACAAAAAACAGTCCTCGCCCTCAGGGAGATCATAATCTGATGGAGGAGACACCAAGCAAACAAGTATAAACAAACAAGTTATATGCAGGATAAATAAGAAATAATTAAGAGGGAGAGGGCACTAGGATTAAGAGGGATTGGAACAGGCTTCCTATAGAAGGTGAAATTTTGGCAAGGACCTGAATGAAGCCAGGGAAATCAGGATGTGGAGATGTGTAGGAAAACATTCTAGGTATGGGGAATAGACAAAGAAAAATACCTGAAGCCTACAGATGAAGTGCCTTTTTCACCCAATAGCAAGGAGGCCAGAGTAATTGGATCAAAGGGTACATGGTGTGGTATGTGGTGTAAGAAAACTTGTATAAGTGTGGTGGCATAAAAGTCTAGGTTATGAAAGGTTTTGAATGTCAAATGGCATTTTATATTTAATAATAATTATAGTTAACATTTAAATAGTACTTGCTATGTGTCGAGCACTGTGCTAAGCACTTTATATTTATTACCCCAACAACCATGGGAGGTAGGTGTTATTATTATCCCCATTTTACAGAAGAGGGAACTGAAGTAAACATAGGTTAAGTGAACTGTCCAGGGTCCCACAGCTAGTAAATACCTGAGGCCAGATTTGAACCCATATATTCCTGACTTCAAACCTGGTTCTATCCTCTGTGCCACCTAGTTGATCCTGGAGGTGATAGGGAGCCACTAGAGTTTACTGGGAGTGGTTAAGGGTGGAATTTTGACATGGTCAGACTTGCATTTTGGGCAATTCACTTTGGTAGCTGAATAGGAAATGGAACAGAGTGCATCTACACCAGGGTAGTAGTAGTATCAGAGAAGAGAAGCGGGCATATTTGAGAGATGTTGCGAAGGTGAAATTGGCAGGCTTTGGCAACAGATTGGAAAAGGTGGACGTGGGGGGGGTGAATGATAATGAGGACTCAAGGATACCTAGGCTGAGAGTTTGGGGCACTGGGAGGATGGTGGTAAAATTGACAATAACAGAAAAATTTGAAATGAAGTTGGATTTAAAGGGAAAGATGGTAAGTTCAGGTTTTGATATTGAGTTTTAAAATACCTATAGGACATCCTACTTGATATGTTAGAAAGTAACTTAGAGATGTTAGTCTGGATACTTCGAAGACTAAAGCTACAATGATGGGGATGTAGTTTTCAAAAATTGATTCTTAAAAATTCAAAGTAGTTGGTATTTAAACAAAACAAAAATAATGGGAAAGCTAGTTTCTTTTTGCCAAACAATTATCTGGATTTGCTCCATTGCATTATGAACAGAAGTTATTCTTTAAAAGGTACAGACAATCCTAACAGGCTCATTTTAAAGTAGTGGCAGGGGTTTCTCAAACTCAATGGTTCAAAATTCAATATCACATATAGCAAAACAATTATTTAAATGCAGAAATAAAAACCCATAAAATCATTGTGTGTCAGAGTTGGCAAGTCTATATTTACCCATTAGATAATCACCAATATAGACTATTAATCAAGCCAGTTAAAGTTGAATGTAATTAGTGCCTTAGTAACCACAAATATTCTCTTGACTAAATTATGAAAATGGAGAGTATGATGAGACAATATTAATAATAATAATAGCTAACATATATCTAGTGCTTACTATGTGCCAGGCACAATGGAAGAAATCTACATTGAAGTGTTGGATACCTTGAAAACTTTTAATGAACCTATGGCACCTTCCCAGACAGCCCAATATTTACAGTGAATGACCTGAATGGACATCTAACAAGCATTGATTAATGAATATTAATGGACAGGGGAACTGTCCCTTAGTTCTTTCCATATGAGGGCATCAGTCACTCTTTAGCTCTTAAAATGACATTTAAAATTCAGATACAAAATTCTTTGAAACTGCAGGTTTTTCACTTATCATAAACACTCTAAGGATGGCTTAGTCATGTATTTTTGCCTTAGTAATAAAGAACATCACTGAAAGCCTGGGGACTGTGCTCTTTCAGTTCATTTGTGAAAACAAATGAAAAAGCAAGAAGGGACTGAAGAAATCTATGATTCTAAACAACATGATAACCCCATTTTGAAATAAATGCAGGATGCAGAAAATAACAATGACTTCCAAAGACAGGGACAGGGTTTTATGATTCTTTTTATCCCCCACACAGTCTTGGCCATAGGAATTACTCGATAAATATTAGTGAATGAATGAATAAATGGAAATAGGAAGCTTTCATAACCACCTGGGAACCTTTCTCTTCTGCACATCTCTGACATCTACTCACCAAGAATTCTTCATTTATCAAAAGAGAATTAGGCATATTCTTCCTGGCACTTGATGAATATGATACTTCATGAAACTACAGTACTACCCAGAATTAAACCACCAAGAATCAGTCTGTCTAGAGTTTATAATTAAACTAGACAAAAGATAGAAAAAAAGTATTGTCATTTATATATACTCTCCTCTCTCCTCAAGAACCCATAAGCATAGAACGTATAAGAGAGAATATGGGCATCTTAACCTCTCCTCCCTTCTCACTTCTTGTGTTCTCTTCCCTTCTTTTCCTTTGCTCTTTCAAGACTTCTCTTTTCTTTCCTCAGATATGTGAAATTAGTGAGGAAGAAAAAGTAAACTAATGTAGTCAGATCCAGTTAAATTTTCACTTCCTTTATGAAGTCTATGTTGATTCCTTCACTTACTAGTGCCCTACCCCTTCCTCCTAAAATAAATTTGTATATATTTGACATTTACTCATGTGTGCATGTTATTTGTCCCAATATAATATAAGCTCCTTGTGAGCAGTCAGTCAGACAACTAGCATTTATTAAGCACCTTTGATGTTCTAGGAACTATGCTAAATATTAGGGATACAAAGAAAGGCAAAAAAAAAATGTCCCTGCTCTCAAGAAGCTTACAGTCTATTGGGGGAGACAATGTGCAAACAAGATGCAAAGAGGATTTGTTGTTCAGTTGTTCAGATGTGTCTGATTCTTCATGACCCTGTGAACTATAGCATACCAATATTGTCCATGGGGTTTCCTTGGCAAAGATACTGTAGTGTTTTGTCATTTCCCTCTCTACAGGATAAGTAGGAGTTAATCAACAGACAATAGGCACCACTATTAAGGGGGATTGGAAAAAGTTTGCAAAAGGTCTGGATTTAACTGAGGCTTGAAGGAGCAGGTATTGTTTCACTTTTGATGTTGCATTCTCTTTGCATTCCTATCACCAAGGACCATGCTTTCCACACAGGAGGTGCTGATTAAATGCTTGTTAAATTGAATCAATGTTTGATTGGTAAATGAATTCTCTTGGGGTTTACTCTTCAACTAATTGTGCATCCACCTAAGTGCAGTAACTTACTAAGTGCTTCTTAAATGATTGAATGACTTGGTTTATGTCAAGGAGAAGGCTAGAAGAAAAGGAAATCAAGAAGATAAGGAGAAGCCATATGTAAAGTTAATGAGCAAGATGGAGGAAAGAAGAGTGAGTTACAAAGAGTGGAGCCATTAAGAAGTCCTATATTCTACACAGGTAATTAAACTCCAAGGATGCAAAAACCTAGATGCAGAAAATTCATTCAAAGGTTTCAGATTGAGGCAAGATTTTTTTTTTCCTATACACAAAAGACAACTTCTGTAAATTTCATCAAAAAGCAAAAACTCCTTCAAAGAGTCTCAAGCACATTCTTGCACAGGCATAGTTTAAGCATCTATTTACTTGAGTTGCAAATGAGTCAACTCCTCCTATGGCTACCCTTAAAATTACTACCCCACCAGAAGTAAGAGTTTCTAGGCTTACAGTTTTTCATTACTATTCAGCCACTATAAAATACAACTGGAGAAACAATCCAAATGAATCAGAGAATTTGAGAGTTGGAAGACCTAAGTGGACATCCGGTCTAATCCATACCTGAAAAGGAATCCCTATTTGACAAGTAGTCATTCAGTCTCCACTTCAAGAATTCCAAGAAGTGGAAATCTACCACTTCTCAAATTAGCCTATTCTCCATACCATACCATACCATAAAGTAATTTTCCCTGACCACAAGGCTAGATTTTTGTCTTTCTACTTTCTAACCACTACTCTTGCTTCTGTTTTTTGGGTCCAAATGGAATAAGTCTAATCTATCTACACCATAATAGCTATCATGAATCTTCTCTTCTCCATGGTAAGCAATTCCTTTAAATGACCTCATGTAACATAGACTCAGGGTCCATGGCTCTTAAATTTTTATTTGTCAAGAGTACCCAAAGTGCCTTTCTTTCAACTTCCTTATTGAGATATCTCTCTGGTGTTCTTTATCCACAGCATTCCCTTTTCCTCTTAAATATGGCATCTTCTCTTTTCATCTTGAAATTCCTGTAACCTCCAATCTCCATTCAAGAGAAGCCTCTTCTAGAAAATGTCACTGTTTCTTTTCCCTCAGGACTATTCTCTTAGTTTTCCATCACATTTCCCTCTCAGATACCATTTCTCAGGGAGTGGGAATCAGCAGCTTCAGGAAGTCGTAAAATCCTTGGTACCTAAGGGTAAGTTGTCCAATGATCTCTTAGGTCATCTTAGACCCTCATATGAAGATACAGGAAAAGAACAAGCAAGGCATTGAACTCAAGCCCCAAGTGGCTTGGCCCAAATCAGTTGAATTTCTATGCTCTAGGAATAGCACGTACTTAACTTTGTTATTCTTGAACTTATTCCAGTATTTCTATAACCTGCTATGGTATGAATTAACCTGCAGGAGACAGAAATGTATAAAAGATTACTTGACTTGTAGAAAGCTATCAGAGCCCAAGAAAATAGTCCATTTTACCTCCCAACCAGTTTGTTATTGACTACAAATGACACCATTGTTCTCTGGGGGGGGGGGGAGAAACAAAAATTACATTTTCAGTGGCTGAACTAAAGTAAAAGATGTGATAGTCTCTCAGGGCTATTTTTTCCCTCTCAAAGTTTCTTTAATTTCTCCTACCAGGGAAACACTTTAGGAAGAAGGAAATCAAGACCCAGTATATCCCAAACATCCTGGAAATGTAAAATAACTGCCTATGTAGTTAATATGTAAGTGCTCTATTAGATAGTAATTGGAAATTAGTTTGTGTCTTTGATAGATTATGTGCATCCCTCTTAACAATTCTTAAATGAAACCATTATGGAAAAAAAATAATATTATCACCCTGATGCTTTTACCTGATCATATCCAGCATCACCTGTTAGGGGGTTTTGTTTTTTATAGTGGTTCATGGTACATTTAGATTAAGATTTTCCTTCATCCTCCTGATTGGAATTTATAGACTAAAAATAAATAACAGATGGGAATTGCAATCACACAGAGTGCCTAATTCTTCATTATCTGTTGGGTTTCTTAGAAACTGTGTGCTTAAGGTTATTATCCCAAATACACCAATTGTCTTAATCCTCTTATTAACTGAAACTAAGAAGCCTCAGAGCCACCATGATAGCTAAACCAGAAGTCTCCCAAGCAAGTCAGGTAATTCCAAAATGCCTGAGAGTCCTAGATTTTCCCAGAATAAGGTAAACTCTTAGAAGGAGTGAATGTAGTTTTGTTTTTGCATCTCCAATGCCTAGCACAATGCCTTGCACCCAGTAGGCACTTAATGAATGCTTGTTAAATTAAACTGAAATGAAATTGATTGTACTGAATTGACCTGAATTGAAATCCAACCCACCCCTAGGTTTGAATCACAACCTCTAGATAGCAATTAGAAACTGAATAATCTTTTAGGCTCCATGTTCACTCATTCTTTGGTGGAATGGATGAAAGAGTTTTCTTTTATTTCTTGTGCTTCCCTCCCCCTAATTCAAATACAATCAAATTTAGAGCTAGAAGGACATTTAAGATCATCTAGTCCAAACTTTCACTTAATAGACAAGAAAACTAAGTCCCAGAGACTTTCCCCAAAATCCTGTAACAAGTAAGATGCATAAAACCTTTACCACATTCTTTTTTTTCCATCTAATTCCTTAATGATTCTGTTTTTAAAAAATAATATTTCCCCTTTTTTTTCAAAACCCTTTTTAGAAGTCAAAATTATGTTCACTATTTTACCATTTTCACAAACTTTGTACAGTCCCCCCTTATAAGTCAGGCCTTGTTTCTCTTTAGAAAAATCATGTTGCCTTCCTCTACCATAGATCATTCCTGAACTACTAGGGAATAGCAGCATATCTTTGGGAAAATTTGAGGTCAAGGATTATGGCTGTGGTAATCCATAACTTAATGGAAATGATTAACACCAGTTCATGATTAGCCATATTGTCAGAGGCCCATTGCTCCTTGGATGATACCCAACTGTCTTACTCCCAATAACTCCATTATAAAATTGCCTTTGTGTCTTCTGTCTCCCTTCATTTTATTTTTCTTCTTTTTCTTTCTCTCTGGATAATTCCTTTGAAAATTACAGATGACTTCCAGCAGTCCCAGAGGTAACTTCCATTTGTTTTATGTAGCTGATCAGTCTTATCATTTCTGGCCAGAAGATTAATTGTATAATTGTCAACTGATCACTGTGACAATAATATACCACTAAGCCTACTGCTGTCAATCAACACCTTCAGGCTCCATGCTACCCTCTCCAATTCCCTAAAACATTTCTCATGTACAGAGATTATATCACAATTGGCTTTTGCAATATCTGCTATTATCTCTCTGGTTTTCTGTCAAAGTTTTAATCATCTAGAGCTATTGAGTTCTTTTTATTCCCCCCACCACCACCCCAACCTCAACAGATTTTAGTCAAGGACATTGCCAATCACTTTTCTTTACACACCTCATTTTCTCTTCACATATTTTCCCCAGGGAAGTATGACACTAAATGATACAACAACCTCTACTCTTACTATTTTGACTTCCATCACTTATCTCATGATACCAACAGTATTAGAGTGCTAAGATTAGTATTAAATTGGTTTTATGTCCAGTGCATTAGCTGTGTCAGTGTGCTGATAGTACAGTTCATGAATTTCATTGTAAGCTATGCTTGAAATTTAGATAGCCTTCATAATTAGAATAAGTTTGGGGTGTTGTTCTTTGTTGAAAAATAATGGGAAGTGTACCAAATTCCCAAGCAATAGCTCAGGCTCTTCATTCTCCCCTCTGCCCCCCCATACGTACATACATACACACACACATATATATGTGTGTGTGTGTATGTATGTATGTATGTATGTATGTATATAAAACCCCTGGGTTCAAGGTCCACTACTGAGAAAAATATTTTAATGACCTTATCAATACACAAAGGGTCTTATTACAAAGGTAGTGTTACTTCTTCTAGGGAATTTGTGATCTAAAACAGAATAAAGACCATTTAGATTTACCTAATAATTCTAAAATAGAATTTTAGAAAACTTCAGATTATGTTGTGTTCATTGTTTTTGTGTTATTTCAGCCATGTCTGAGTCTTTGTGACCCCATTTTCTTAGCAAATATACTAAAGTAGTTTGCCATTTCCTTCTCCAAATCATTTTACAAATGAGAAACTGTTAAGGTTTAAGCAACTTGCCCAGGGTCACATAGCTAGTAAGCATCTGAGGTCAAATTTGAACTCAGATCCTCCTTACTCCAGGGCTGGCAATCTATCCACAACAACATCATGCCCATAAATATACAAATCAGAGATTTAAATCATTAGTTTCTTGAGAGCAAGGATAGTGCTTAATACATGACCTCTGTGTGTGTGTGTGTGTGTGTGTGTGTGTGTGTGTAATAGGTATATATGCATGTATGTGTGTGTATATGTATATATGCATATATATGTATATGTGTGGGAAAAGAGAGAGAGAAAAAAGAGAGGGAAAGAAAGAAAGAGAAAGAAAGAAATAAAGATGCAGATGAATGTTTGACTACAGTTTTGTGTTGAGTGCTGGGGTATTATTTCCTTCCCCTTTTCTCTCCCATTTGAGTGAGAAAAACAAATTGAGTTTTAAGAGATTCATTAAAGGTAGATGGGTCATATGTGTGTGTCATAAAAGAAAAGACACTGGAGGATAATGGAAGTAAAGAGGTGGGGAAAGAACATTGGGGGATTATATGCTTATTTTTCATAGGGATAATGCACAATAAGATGGTGCTGGTACATCCACTAGCTCATCTATAGAATGAGAAATGCCCTCTCTCTGTCTCTGTCTCTGTCTATCTCTGTCTCTCTCTCTCTCTCTTTCTCCTTTCCCCCTTTCCCCCTCCATCCTTCCTTCACTCTGTAACAATCTGTCCTGTCTCTCTCCTCTCTCTCTCTCTTTTCCCTTTCTGTGTCCGTGTCTTTGTTTGTATCTCTCGCCATACATACTGAAAGGGAGGGAAAGGCTACCATAGGACTTCAAGCAAAGGAAGCTGTTTACCATAGGCCTTCCCATTCTCAAAACTGTGAGTAACCATTTGAAGTAACTTAGATATATCATTAAGGCCATTTGCTTATTCAAGGATAATTGTTTTGTTTTCTTCTCTCAATAAAGCTTAATTCAGTAATATTGTCAATCTCAGTATACTGAAGGGCTCCATGCACACTTTCTTTTGTGGGGCTGGGGATTGGATATTACTCTGAGTCAAAAGAGTGAAGGAAAAACCCCTGAGAAATTTCCCCAGACCCTTCATGCCATGAGACATTTTTTTATCCAAGGATTATATATATACTGACATGAACATTCACAATTTGATGCACATTATCACAGGGGGAGATCATCCATAAATATGCGATGAAGATGATTAGGTAAAAATTCTATCTCAGTTCAAATTTTTTGTTTATATTTTGCTCAAAATATTCTGAGAAACAGATCAGATCCTTTATGAAAATAGCCTCACAATGTTGTATCTGAGGCTATTTGTAATCCAAAGTCATCTCTGTTTGTATGCTGGTATAACAATAAATAAAGATGACAAGTTAGGCCTAACTAGGAGGTCTAATATAGAAATTGATTGGAAAGCAGAACCTAGAGCTTCAGAGCAAGATGTGACCACTTTTAAGAAATGAACGGAGTAATCATATTTTTTCTTTTTTAAAAAAATGTGATTTATTTATTTTAGCAATCTTTTCTTTTAAAAATTTATGCTCCAAATTATCTATTTTCCTCCAACCCCCTCCCATACCCACTGAGAAGGGAAGCAATATGATATCAATAGTATATGTGAAATCATGTAAAACATTTCCATATTAGTCATTTGAAAAAAAGTAAGAAAAATAAGTGAGAAGTTAGACTTCAATTTGAACTCAGAGTTTATAAATTCTTTCTCTGGAGGTGGAGCATTTTTTCATCATGAGCCCTTTGAAATTATCTTAGATTATTGTCTTGATCAGAGTAGCTACATCTTTCACAGTTGATCATCATTACAACATTTGTGTTACTGTGCAAAGAGATCTCCTGGTTCTTTTAACTTCACTTTGCATCTGTTCATATAGATCTTGCCATGCTTTTTTTTCTGAAATCACCCCCCCTCATCATTTCTAATAGCAAAATAGTTCTCCATCACAATCATGTGTCACAACTTGTTCAGTCATTCCCCAACTGATCCCCTTGATTTCTAATTCTTTATCACCACAAAAAAGTTTTTATAAATATTTTATACATATAGGTCCTTTTCCTTTTTCTTTGATCACTTTGGAATACAGACTTAGTAGTGCTATTGCTGAATCGAAGGGTGTGTACAATTCTATAGCTAACAGGGTATACTTCTGAATTGTTCTTCAGACTGGTCCAGCCACTTTGCTACTCCATCAGCAGTTCATTGTCACTTCTGATAAATGTGCGATGGTACCTCAGAGTTGTTTCATTTGCTAATCAATAGTGATTTAGAGCATTTTTTCACATGACTACAGATAGCTTTGATTTCTTCTGCTAAAAACTGTCTGTTGATATCCTTTGACCATTTATCAATTGGGGAATAGCTCTTATTTTTATAAATTTGACTCAGTATCATTTTCAGTATATATTTGAAAAACCAGGGCTTTATTAGAGAAACTTGCTTATTTTATTATATTACTTCATTGCATAGCATAAGCAATCTTTTAGCATAATGTAGTTTTCCTGATTATCTTTTTTAATTAGATCTATTTTTGCTTTTGATTTGTTTGAGATGATTGCTGTCCTACTTTTTTTATTTTAGCTGGACCATATTAGATTCTGTTCCAACTCTTTATTTTAATTCTGTGTGTGTCTTTCTCTTTCAAATGTGTCTCTTGTAAATAACATAATGATGGATTCTGGTTTCTAATCTATTCTGCCAGACTCTTCTGTTAGGTTAACTATACTTGATAAAAGAACCAGAACACATGTGACTCTATTCATTTTACTCATCATTATTAACCTTTCTGGGACTCAGTTTTCTATTCAGTTAAATAACACCATTGGTGTAGATGTGGAGTCCTTAATATTTTTGTGAGATGTTACACTTTTTTTCCTTTCCCAAGGCTCTGAGATTACTTGGGGAAGGGTAAGGGTATAGGTTTTGTCAATGAAGTCTCTGAGGCAGTAGTAGCAAGAGCACCAACAAACTATAATGTGGAGAGAGGTAGGATAAGAGTAGTGCAGACAAGGCCACAGTGCCTTCAATATGTTTCTAGAATTCTTAGATAACTACTAGTTAGCACCCCAACATGATAAACTAGTATACAACCAATGGTGCAATAGAAAGGGAGAAGAAAAACCACTGGAGTCAGAAAATCTGAGTCCCACTCATACCTTTTCTATCAACTAATTTTTTGAATCCAAAAAAATTAGTTAACCTCTTTGATTCTTTGTTTCCTCATTTGTATGAGGAAGTGGGTGACTTCAACCTCATCACTATATTCCTATGCTATTCCTACATGAGTTCTATGATATCTTGAAGATGTTTCCTCTAAAATATAGTAAAATCCAGATCAAAAAAATTTAGAGAATCAATTGAATAATCACTTTTCCTCCCCATACTTGGTATTGTGTAGCACCAGGATCTAAATAGTATTCTAGTCAGAAAAGACCTGTCACTCATATTCTTAGATGAGATCAATAAGCAAATGTCCCATACTCTTTTGAACTCACCTAGATTCTCAACTGGACCAACTTTTAAACCTTATTGGGAACTATCCTAGTATACTGGTGCTCAAACATTTATTAATTTAGAAAAAAAAATACAGTCCTTGAGAAGCATCCAAAGCAATGGAATTAGAAGATACATAAAAGAAGCCTGGTTGATTGTTTTGGTGCATCTATGATGTCTCACTGCAAAGGTGATATCAAGTCTTATAAGCTACAAGCAAGATATGAAAGGTGGCCTTTTAAAACTTAAAGTCATCATCTCCTAAACATTTAGATTATTCCTTACTTTTATTTATTGCTCCTGCTGCTGCTCTTGGATACAGCATTTTCCCATCCCTCTCTAATGTCAATCTGGAAGCATAGTATGTGCCTTAGTAGTACCCATCAACAACAATTTTTGACTATCTATTGTTTGTAAACTGTGTCAGAGACAGACAGAATAGTTATCAAATGCTAGACATAATTGGCTTCAATTAATTTAACATCATTATTTTTTCTTTAGCTCCTATACGAATCCAAATATGATCATGAGACGTATCAATGAATTAACCATCTACCATCAGATCATAGAATAAACTTGAATGTCACCACTATTAGTACTATAGTTATTTCCAAGGCAAGACTAAGTGTGGCTTCTCAAACAGTTCTGAAGAGGCTGTGCAGTCTTACCTTACTAGGAAAGCCAAATCTGACAGAAGTAATTGGAGTTACTGCTGCAGTGCAGGGCTATGTCTACTTAACTTGGCATTTTTCTGATACAATACTCAGAAGAATATGCCAGCTAAAATAAAATTAACCTAAAATTCAAACCAGGTCCTCATACCATGAGCAAGGCACTAGATGGTGAAACAGCTAGCATTCAGCCAATTCTTGACAAAGGAAAGAGCTTTTACAAATACTGTAAAACTGTGAATGCTATAGAAGCAGAAGACATTTTGCCACTTTTGAAAATCACCTCACCTAGCATTTTATGGGTTCCTTCCAAGATTCAATGTGATATAATATGACATACATTTTTTTTAAAAGAGTTGCGATAGACTAGATAGTTATCCTTAGCTCCAGGCATATTCTGAAATCAGCCAGGAGTCTAGTTGAATTAATATGAAAGTGAAACTTTTATTTTAAAATGAATGCTTTTAAGAACACATTGATCTATCTTCATACATATAGCTCCACAATTGCAGCATGAAAAAATAAAGGAACAAAGTGTCCACAAGGTTATTATTAGCCCATACCTTGTGTTTCAAAATGACAATCTGGAGGGAAATTCAAACTGAAAACTAGAAGAAAAACCATTTTTAGCAAAATTATTATATCATAGGTTTAGATTTGGAAGAGACCCTAGAGGATACCTGGTTCAAAATCCCCACCTCATTCCACAGAGGAGGCTGAGGCACAAAGAGGCAAAATGACAGAGATGAAACTTGATCTCAGCTCCTCTGATTCTAGATCAAGAGCTCTTTCTACTGCTTCAGTGGTGCAAAAAAAATGTTTAGCTAAGAAAGAAATATCCTTCCACTCATAACTCAGAAAATTAAAAAAAAAAGGTCAAATCCCACAGGGAGCACAAAGACATGTGACATTGATGATTAAAGATTTGGGTTCAAACTTACTGACCCATAGGTAAAAATCCAGTTAAGGAGTTTGAGTTAACAGAGTTAGCATATTATCTAGAGACCAGGAATTCTAGAAGTAGGACAGTTAGGCAGCACAATGAATAGAGCACCAGGCCTGGAGTCAGGAAAACCTGAGTTCAAATCCAGTCTCACACACTAGTCATGTGACCCTGGGCAAGTCACTTAACCCTGTTTGTCTCAGTTTCTCATCTGGAAAAGGAAATGGCAATTGACTACAGTATCTCTGCCAGAAAAACCCAAAATAGGATCTGAAGAGATTGAAATGACTGAACAATGACAATTCTAATAGCACTGTTCCCCACTGTCCCCTAAGTGTGTTCAGGGAAACTTTTTTTTTAAGCAGGATACAATAATTTATCAGGTCACTTAGAGACATTCAAATTTGAACCAACCTCACAGCCTGATGACTTGAATTGTTTTCTTCCTGTAGCAGTAACTTCAATCTTACATTGCAAATTGAAGTTTAACCCCTTGTTTTGTGAGAACTAATTTAAGAAATGAAATTAAATGTAGCACTAAAGCACTTTATTTATATTTTGGCTTTCCCTTATACCCAAAATAGAGTACTCTTTCTCATTTCTGTTCCCTCTGTATCTGTATTGATTCATATAAACAGTATAGAAATTTTCTGTAGCTTTAATGGCATGGAAAAGTATAAAGGAATATAAACAGTCTTCTCCACTTGCACAGACATAGTTGCCATTAGATATATTCTCTTTCATGCCTTTCCAAATCTTTCCTGAAGACAAGATGATGGCTGCAACCTATAGAGCCAACATTCCTAAGAAAATATGTAGGAGAGAGAGTTTTTGCTCCCATCTCAAAGAGAAAGGATTGTCAGATGAGCTTTCCCTTCCTACCACTCCGCTGGAGAATAAGATTTAAGAGTAGTTCAAAGCCCTCAGCAGACTCTGTATGGTGATAACCTTTCAAAAAGACTGGATCATCCCCAGTTGCTCCAGAATTTCTGTACCTGCCACATTCACCAGGTAGGGCCTGCTGTTAGGGCTGCTGATCTATGCCTTTCAACTCCCAACTACTGCTCTTTTTTAGCCCCAGAAGTTCAAATAAGAGGATGAGGGCACAAAGCCCAGTTAGTTTCCTTTACATCCTGTCCTTTGTGATGCAGGAATATTAGTGTGACTATTTGGGTAACTTCTTTTCCAGTTGAGCATATCAGAATCTGGTCTATCTAATCCCCTCTTTGCATCATTTCCCAGACTCATGGGATATTCAACAGGCCCCAAAACAAGGTAAAATTCTTCCTGCTATAACAGATTGTTACTTTAAACAAGGCCTAACACCATTACCTAAGGCTAAAGAGAATGTGATTGCTCTGAAGTTAAAAAAAAAAGACCAGTACAATTTTTATCTGTTTAAGGGGTAAGACACCTGTACAAAATTGACTTCATCATTCTGTTACTCCTCTCTACCTTAACACTGGAAAGAAAGAAGAGTTGTGCACAAGAGTTTCTGCTCCTTCCTATTACCTTTCATTCCTTATTCACTTTTTTAGATGATGATGATGCTTGAAATTACGTAATTACTTTCCAATTTTTCCAAATTAGACCCTCTAGGGAGGAGACTTCACAAATGATTGCCTAATGAAACAATTTCTGGCATATTGAAACAATGCAGTCTGAAAATTGACAGTGACAATGAGGATTAAATTAAAATAACATTAGTTTTTAATCCTTTTTCAACTATCTAAACTAGAAAATCTTTTAGTTTAATTATCAAGTTAACAATCTGTAGTACATTATTTATAGTTCAAATATAGTGAATTACAGCTTTCAGCAAATTAACATCAAGCTTTGGCAACTGATTGTACACATGGAATAAGAGAGAGTAAAGAGTCAAGGATAATTCCAAGGTTTAAAACATGGATGATTGGAAGGATGATTTTTGCCATGGCAGAAATAAGAAGTTTGGAAAGGAGGTGGGTTTTAGGAGAAAGAACAGTTCAGTTTGGGACATGTTCAATTTGAGATGCCTATAAGACATCTAGTTTGAAATATCCAATAAGCCAATGAGGATATGTGTCTAGAGCTCAGAAGAGAGATTAAATCTGGATATACCGATTTGGAAATTATTATTAGAAAGAAGATAATTAAATCTATGGGAGTGGATGCAGTCACAAAGTGAGAGACTATAGAGAGAAAATAGAAGAGATCCAAGGACCGAGCTTTAGGGTGAGTGAGAGGGTATGATATGGAAGATAAACCAATAAAGGAGACAGAAGAGTGATCATTCAAGTAGAAGGAAAATGAAGAGAGAACAGTGTCATGAACACTCAGAGAGGAGATCAAATCCAATATGAGAACGTACTTAATAGTGTCAACTAATATAGAGACTGAGTAGCATTAGACTGAGAAAAGGCTATGAGAAAAAGAAAAGGCCATTTTAAGAAAGATCCTTGTTGTTCATTTCCATCTGACTCTCTGTGGTCCATGGGAGTTTCTTAGCAAAGATATTGAAGTGGTTTGCCCTTTACTTTTCCAGTTGATTATGGCAAACAGAGGTTAAGTGATTTGACTAAGGTCACATAGTTAGTAGGTATCTAAGGCCAGATTTGAATTCAGGTCTTCCTGACTCCAGATACAGAGCTCTGTTCACTGAGCCATTGAGCTGCCTCAAGGAAGTTGCCTAGGCAATCCATATTCACTCCTTTCATTCCTCTTTGGGTCCTGCTTCTGATGTCTGACTTCTTTCCCTACCATGCTCCCTTGAGGATCCCCTCACATATTTTTCATTTTCCTAGGTGTTACTTTCTTCCAATAAAATGTAAACTCCTTGAGGTTAGGGACTGTCTTCATGTTTGCTTCTATTTTTATTTCCAGTGCTTATCATAGTTCATAGTAAGTACTTAATAAATGCTTGTTTACTTGATCAGATTTGGCAATTAAGGCATCATTGATAACTTTCAAAAGAGTAATTTTAGTTGAGTGATGATTTAGGAAGCCAGAATACAAAGAGCTGCAAAGTAAATGAGAGAGCATGAAGTGGAGTCAATGAGTGTAGTCAGCTTTTGTTCTAGGCACTTGGTTGTGAAAGGGAGGAGAGATAGATAAGATTTCTTGAGGGGATGGTGAAGCCCAATATGAGTTTTCTTTTCAAAGGGGAGGAGGAAGAGGAGGAGAGCATCTGTGCTGTGTTTGTAGGCAATAGGCATAGGGAGAGATATGTACAGATATATAAAGAGAGATTAAAGATTAGGAAAAGTAGAGATGATGGTGGTGGCCCTCTGCTGGAGAAGGTAAATTTAACTGTAAAGCAAAGGGATTTGCTTTCCATTCACCAGAGCCTTAAGCAAAGGAGAAGAATATAGGTGGTGATATCAGTGGGTTTTGAGATATAGAAAATGGGGAAAATATTGTCTAAGAACTGTGCTAATGGGCTATGTGGGAATCTTTATACAACATTTAAACCATTAAGAACTGTTCTATGTGGACTTTGTTGAAACTATTTACTGTAAGGCAGCACTTGAAAGGACAATGCTTCACTCTGAACGTTCCCTATTTTCTCAGTAAAGTATGAGGAAAGGTCCTTAATTGAGAGGAGTTGTGTGGAAATGGTGTTGGAGGTTGGAGGAAAGAAAAAAACAAAGTTTTATAATAGACTGTGTGAAGAATGGTAGAGATTCAATTAATGGGAAGTAAGAGGGTTGTCTTGCTGAAGAAAGGGCTCAATTGGCTTTAAATAACATAAATTTGTAATGTACCCAGGTGGCTAGGTTGTATACACCCAGATGTTTAAGTTATAGGTTTTGTTTTTGTTTCTGCAGCAGATAATCACTGATAAATATTATTACTTCTATCTCCACAATAATTCCCATATTCACACCATTTTCTTTTTTTATTTAAGATAACTATTTTTAATAATTAATTATTTTTAGTTTTCAACATTCACTTTCACAAGATTTTGAGTTCCAAATTGTCTCCTCATCTCTCCCCTCCCTCTACCCCATTGGGGTGCATTCTGATTCCCCCTTCCTCCAATCAATTGTCCCTTCTTTCACCACTCCCCTTATCCCCTTCCTCTTCTATTTTCCTGTTGGGCAGGATCAATTTCATTATCCCATTGCCTGTATATCTTATTTCCCAGTTGCATTCACATCATTTTTTTTAGCCACATAGCCACCACCCCCAGTTATTTTTCTTAACATTTCTTACCTGAAATATAGGAATATCCTCCTAATTGATCTCCTTGATTCAAATCATTCTCTTTTCCAATTTATCACAGCTGCCAAAGAGATATTTCCTTGAAGAGAGCAAAGCATTTCTGTATTCAATAGACACTAATGACTCCATATTATTTCTAGTATAAAATATAACCTCCTCTCTTTACTTTTAAGATACTTAACAATCTGAGCACAGAAATCCATTTTTTACAACCTCATTACAAATTATTCTCTTTTGTACACTACCATAATAGCAACTTTCTCCCTCTGGAGCATCCTTCTACCATGCCAGCTTCCTTTCCTCATTGGTGAATTCATTGCAAGGGCCACCATTTTGAGTATGAGTCCAGGCCAGCCATATTTCATTCTCCACCCTACCTGACTTCTGATTCTCTGGATTTCACCATCATGACTCAGCTTCTTTCTCATCCTGGACCGTCCTTTAATACTTGGGCTTTACCTTCTCACAGTACCCCTACCCCACTTCCATTTGTGACTTCCTTCTAGGCATCTCCATTTTGCAGAAGGGAAAAGGTTGGCCATGCTCAATTCTAACTCTTCCCAACTTTCCCACCATGCCTTCATAAAGGTACTTCCTCTTCCTCTTCCTGCATCCCCCTTCCTCCACAGCTTTACAACTTCCTTTTATGTATTTTCTTATCTAACTAGGACATGAGCTCCTTGAGGACAAAGTCTTTCCTACTAGCTGTAACTGCTTAGATTTGACTATATTATCATCATTCTTGCCCACCATTCTGCCCCAACCCCTCCCCCACAAAAAACATCTCATCATCAGGAATCTCATCATCATAGATATTACATCAGTTTTGGTAGTATTACCTCATCAGTACCTTCAGTTGCCTCTGCTCCTCTGATTGGAGGGTGGGAGGGCAGGGCAAAAACTCTGTACTTAATAAATATTTATTGTATTGTATTGCATTGCATTTAAGGATTATACAAAAGAACATGAAAAATCAAATAATCTGAATACCACAATGCAAGAAACACCATAAAAGAACTGCCCAGAATTTCTGTACACAGAAAACAAAGTTCCAAATTAAAGAATGTACCAATTGCCTCCAGAAAAGGGGAAAAAATACTGTGTTGCAAATTCTAAGATGTGTAGCATTAAATTTAACAACTCCAATAAATTACAAATTATGCAAGTGATAAGAAAAAAATGCCTTGAAAAATAAAGGAAAGTAAATATTAATAACAGAAAGTTATTCAAGAGAATCAACAGATACTGATCAAGTGCATTAATAGGTTCAACAATTTTGCCAGCTAAAAAAAAAATCACCCTCAAAAATCAATAGTATTTTTCTAAATCATTATTCATTAGAGGACTGCAAATTAAAATGACTTTGAGATACCACCCCACACCTATCAGATTGGATAACATGATAGAAAAGGAGAATGATAAATGTTAGAGAGGATATGGAAAAATGGGACACTGATAAATTGTTAGTGGAGTTGAGAACTGATCCAACCATTCTGGAGAACAATTTGGAATTATGCTTGAAGGGCTATAAAAACTGTACATATCATTTGACTCAGTAATACCATTATTAGGTCTGTATCCTAAAGAGGACAAAGGAAAGGAAAAATGACACATGTATAAAAATATTGATAGCAACTATCTAGGTGATGGTAAAGAATTGTAAATTTAGGGGATGCCCATCAATTGAGGAATGGCTGAACAAGTTGTGATATATAATTGTGATGGAATAATATTGTGGTTTAAGAAATAACTGATGGGATGGCTTCATAAAAACTGGGAAGACAGATGAGCTGATGAAAAGTGAAGTGAGGTGCAGAGCCAAGATGGCAGAGTAAAAGCAGTGATGTGCTTGAGCTCTCCCCCAAAACCTGCCAAATACCTATAAAAATGGCTCTAAAGAAATTCTGGAGCAACAAAACCCACAAAAAGACAGAGTGAAACAAATTTCTAGTCTAAGACAATCTGGATGGTTAATTGGAAAGATTTATCACACCAGGCTGGGAGAGAAACACAGTTCAGCATGGGCATACAGGCAAAAACCAGGCCTTAGCAAACCTGGAGCAGGCGTCAGGGGACTGAATCATGGGCAGTGGCATTTTCCAGACTTCTCAACCCACAAATGTCAAAGACAAACTGGAAAGTCAGTAGGAAAAGTCTGGGACTACAGTGAGAGAGAAGCTCAATCACAGCCACAGTCCCAGCACAGCACTGGGGCAGTTTCTGCTTCCTGGAACTGTCTGCCCACAGACTTAGGGGGAATCAAGTGGCTGATCACAGGGGGATTGCAAAGATCCCTTTGCTGGAGCTGAGGCAAGATTCTCTTGCTTTGCCTGTGCTTGGATCTGTGTCACAGTTCTGGGTGATGGTCCTGGGGTGATGAAGAGTGCTGTCATGGTAGAGTTCATAGTGGTGGTGGAGAGGGAATCCTCCTCACAGTTTCAAGGCAGAAAAGAGTACTTGTGGTCACTCATAGACCATAGTACAGGCCAGGAAAAGAGTAAACATCTCACCCTTGATCTTACCACTTTGGAAGAACTGAAATTTTACAGGTCCCTAGAAGTATCTCTAAAAACAGCTGCACAAAACCCCTGAAGCTTGGGACAGTACATTATCCACATTGGAAGCAGACTCCTACCTTAACAAAAAGTTTAAAACTCAAGTAATTGGCTGGGATCATGAGCAAACCGGACAAAAAATGTCAGACCATAGAATCTTTCTTTGGTGACAAAGAAGATCAAAACATACAACCAGAAGAAGACAACAAAGTCAAACCTCCAACATCCAAAGCCTCCAAGAAAAATATGAATCAGTCCCAGGCCATGGAAGAGCTCAAAAAGGATTTTGAGAAGCAAGTAAGAGAAGTAGAGGAAAAACTGGGAATAGAAATGAGAGTGATGCAAGAAAATCATGAAAAACAAGTCAATAGCTTGTTAAAGGAGGCCCAAAAAAATAGTGAAGAAAATAACACCTTAAAAAATAGCCTAACCCAAATGGCAAAAGAGGTCCAAAAAGCCAATGAGGAGAAGAATGCCTTCAAAAGCAGAATTGACCAAATGGAAAAGGAAGTCCAAAAGCTTACTGAAGAAAATACTACCGTAAAAATTAGAATGAAGCAAAAAAAAAATTAGAATGAAGCAGATGGAAGCCAATGACTTTATGAGAAATCAAGAAATTATAAAACAAAACCAAAAGAATGAAAAAAATAGAAGACAATGTGAAATATGTCATTCGAAAAACAACTGACCTAGAAAATAGATCTAAGGGAGATACTTTAAAAATTATTGGACTATCTGAAAGTCATGATCAGAAAAAGAGCTTAGACATCATCTTTCAAGAAATTATCAAGGAAAATTGCCTTGATATTCTAGAACCAGAGGGTAAAATAAAATTGGAAAGAATCCACTGATCACCTCCTGAAAGAGACCCCCAAAGGAAAACTCCTAGGAATATTATAGCCAAATTCCAGAGTTCCCAGGTCAAGGAGAAAATATTGCAAGCAGCCAGAAAGAAACAATTCAAGTATTGTGGAAACACAATCAGGATTACACAAAATTTAGCAGCTTCTTCATTAAGGGACCAGAGGGCCTGGAATATAATATTCCAGAGGGCCAAGGAGATAGGACTACAACCAAGAATCACCTACCCAGCAAAACTGAGTATAATCCTTCAGGCAAAAAATGGACATTCAGTGAAATTGGGCCTTTCAAGCGTTCTTGATGAAAAGACCAGAGTTGAATGGAAAATTTGACTTTCAAATACAAGACTTAAGAGAAACATGAAAATGTAAACAGGAAAGAAAAATCATAAGGGATTTGTTAAGGTTGAACTGTTTACATTCTTGCATAGAAAGATGATATTTGTAACTCATGAGACCTTTGTTAGTATTAGGGTACTTGAAGGGGAAAAAAATTATATGTATGTATAGATAGACAGACAGACAGATAGATAGATAGATGATAGATAGATAGATAGATAGATAGATAGATAGATAGATAGATAGATAGATAGATAGATAGATAGATAGATGGCACAGGGTGAGTTGAAGATGAAGGGGTGATATCTGGAAAATAAAATTAAGGGGTGAGAGAGGATTATACTGGGAAGAGAAAGGGAGAGGTAGAATGGGGTAAATTATCTCACATAAAACAGACTAGAAAAGGCTTTTACTGTGGAGGGAAAACAGGGGAAGGTTAGAGGGAATGAGTGAATCTTATTCTCATCAGATTGGCTTAAGGAGGGAATAATATACTCAATTGGGTATGGAAATCTATTTTACCTTACAGGAAAATAGGGAGGGAAGGAGACAAAAGAGCAGGGGGATGATAAAGGGAAGGCAGATTAGGGGAGGGGTTATCAGAATCAAACGCTTCTAAGGTGGGACAGGGTCAAAAGAGAGAATAGAATAAATTTGGGGCGTGATAGGATTAATTGAAATATACTTAGTTTTTCACAACATGATTACTATGGAAGTGTTTTGCATGACTACACATGTATAACCTGTATTGAGTTGCTTGCCTTCTCAGTGAGGGTAGGGGGAGGGAGGAAGGGAGAAAATTTGGAACCCAAAATTTTAAAAACAAATGTTAAAAAAATTTGTTTTCACATGCAACCAGGAAATAAGATATACAAGAGGTATAGAAATCTATCCTGCCTTACAGGAAAATTGAAGGGGAAGAGGGGGAGGAGATAGAAGGGAGGGAAGATTAGGGGAAGGGGTATTCAGAATGCATCCCATCTTGGGGTGGGGGGAGGGATGAGATGGGGAGAAAATTCGGAACTCAATCTTGTGGAAGTGGATGTTGAAAACTAAAAATAAAGAAATTAACAGCCTTAAAAAAAACTGAAGTGAGCAAAACTAGAACATTTCACAAAGTAACAGCATTATAATGATGGTCAATTGTGAAAGACTTAGCCACTTTACTCAATACAATGATCCAACACAATTCCAAAGGATTCACAATAAAAAATACTATCCACATAGAGAAAATTGATTAACTCTGAGTGCAGCCTGAAGCAAAATTTTTTCACTCACCTTATTTTTCTTGTTTTTTTTTTTGCAACATGACTAATATGAAAATATGTTTTGCATGATTTCACATATCTAATGGAAACAATTGGATTTAATAATCTAATGTAAGAGAAAATGGAAAGCATAAATTACTTAGAAAAGAACTCCTTATTTTATAAAAACCTAGGAAATTTGAAAGTAATCTGGAAGAAATTAGGCTTAGATTAACAATGTACACTACATAATACATTCAAAATAGATACATGACCTCAATATTAAAGATCACATTATTTAAAAAAATTGAAGAAAATCTTATCATATAATTTTCTCAGCTATGAGCAGTGAAATCAAACAAGGAATAAAGGTAATTACAGCTGTAAAAAAAAGATAACTTTTATTACAGGAAACTGAAACACTTCTGCGCAAACAACATTAATGCACCACAGATAAGATGGGAAACAGTCAAGTGAGAAAAAGAAATCATTGTATCAAATTTCTTTGATAAAGATTGGGAATCCAAATAATTAATAGATATTTAGGTATGACCAAAGCTATTCCCCCATAGAGAAATGGTCAAAAATATGAACAAACACTCCTTAAAATAATTGCAAATTATTGTTATCCTTATGAAAGAATGTTTCAAATCAATAATGACAAGAAATGTGAATCAAAACAACTCAGAGGTTTTACCTCACGTGCTACAAATTGGCAAAGATAATAGTCAATGTTAAAGAGGTTGTGGGAAGATAGGTCCAGGAATACACTCAGTGAAACTGTGAATCAGTACAACCATTTTGGAGAGCAATTTGGGATTATGCAAATAATGTGACTAAAATCAGTAAGCCCTTTTACCAATGTTTCTATCAGTAGACTTATAGCTAAGGAGGCTGTGGATAAGAAAAAGTCTCCATCTATACCAAAATATTTATAGTAAAACCTTTTTTGTGACAGGAAAGAATTGAAAACAAAGTGATGCTCACTGACTTGAAAATGGCTAATTGTGGAAGAAGTGACAAATGTGATGACTTTAGAGAAGTATGGAAAGATCTATATGAACTAGAGCAGAACAAAGTAAGTAGAACCAAGAAAATAATACAAATAATGACTACTACAACATAAATGGAAAGAACAACTACCCAAAAAAAGTGAATGTACAAAATTACAAAGAACAAGCGTGGCTCTAAAGAAGAGCTATGTGAAAATCTCATCCATTCTACCCCTTGGCAGAAGTGGGAGATCCATGAGTGTGGTACATTGCTCACCTTTTCAGACTTTGTTGATTTAATTGATCAATTATGATGAATTTTTCCTCTTCTTTTTCTTTGTTTTTGTCTTTCTACAATATTGTTTTATGGGATAGCTCTTTGTGAAGGGGACAGGAGAAACTAGGGGAAATTGTGTAAAACCTTAGTAAATCAGTAAAACCTTACTTAAAAAAACAGAAAGGAAACTTATTTAGTGATGTTGAAGGAAGTATCAAAGAAATCTCTGAAGGCAATAGTAGGATTGCTGTCAATTAAGCATGGAGCAAGGCCAAAAAGGATAAATAAATAAAAGTATCCTGGGTTGGAATCTCAATGAAGTTGGGTAGGAGCTGGGGTAATAGGTTGCAGCTTAGCTGAAGGACAACTCAGTTGAAAGCCCAGTTTTTAGTTTTGCCTACTTCAGCATATTAAAGGAACTATGTCATTTAAAATATGAACCTGACAGAACCACAAGGTAGATTATACCTTGGAAATAGCTATTTCCGGTCCTGCCGTAATTACATTTAATATGCTGCCTTTGAAGTGTTATGGTGAAAATCTCCCAAACTCAACACTCTGTTTCTACCTAGTAGATTGATATTTGCCCCTAACAAGTTGAGCCAGACTTTAAGTTGCAGTCCCAAGAAACATGCAAGAGGGCTTCTTCTGCCTTCAGGTCATAACCAGTCTAAAGGAAGAAAACACATTCCAAACGCTAATGTGTTTATTTTCAGTTCTTTCTCTATTTCTTTTCAAGCACTCACAGTGTCTAGTCTTCATGCCATTTCTTTGGTGTTAGATTATAAAGCTCAGAAGGGCCTGGAGACAATTGCTATTTCTTTTGTATTTTTGCAGAATATACAATATATTATTTTTTACACAGTAACACACAATAAGCATTGACTACTGAGAGGTCAGTGACAACAAAAGGAAGAGATGGTCATCTATTTGAGAAATTGGATTTGGAGGATATAATACCAACTGCTCTGTAAATTGTTCCAACTCTAGGAAGCTTGGAAATAATAATGTTAAGTCATTTAAATATTTTTAAGTAATTTCCATATGGGTAAGATTAGGCACTTGATCACTAGTCCTCAATTCCAAACCCATCCTTCATTCCATCCATTTTTGCCATTATCTGAATAGTAAATAGTTAAATTATTTATAATATGTCTCTCATTTCAGTACAAGGCTTGAAGGAAGCTGTGGGCTCCAAAAGTGGAGTACAGGAGGGAGAATATTCCCCACCTCTGCTCTAAGTATTGAGAATTTGCAGAGGCAGAGTGGAATATTTTGTATAAACACATGTAGGGAATAAAGTGTGTGAATGGAAACAATGTGTACAAATTTTTTTTAAATAGGCTAAAATGGATTCTAAAAGGATTTAAATGCTAAACAGGGGAATTTATATTTTAACCTAAAGGCAATTAAGAGCAATACTGAAGTTTCTATAACAGAAGAGTGATATGATCAGATGTGTACTTCAGGAATATCAATTAGCTGAATGGAGAAGGGATTGGAGAGGAGAGAGACCAAATGTAGAGTGTCCAATAAGAAGGCTAAAACAATATTCCTGACTGGATATGATGAGGGCATAGACATAGGACGAAGTACTAAGAAGAGGACAAAAGAGTGAGATGCTGCAGAAGTAGAATTGACAAGACTTGGCAACTTAATGGAAATGGGAGGTGAGTGATTCAAGAGCTGAGAATGGTTTCTGGGTTCTAAATTTAGGTGACTAGAAGAATGGTGGTTCTATTAACAGAAAAAGTGAAGTTAGAAGGAGGGATGCATTTAGGAAGGAAGATAAAGAATTCTGCTTTGGACATAGAATTATGAATTTGAGATGTCTATAGGTTATGCAGATGAAAATGTCAATCAGGCAGATGGCTATGTGGAACTGGATATCAGTAGAGAGATGTGCACTGGAGATGTAAATTTTGGAATCATCTGTGTAATGATGATAACTAGATTCACAGAAACTAATGAGATCCACAAAAAAAAAAAAATTAGCATGAAAAGAAAAAAAGAGCCCAGGACAGAGCCCAGGGTACATCTTCACACAGAGGCTGAACCACAGATAGTTAAACTGCGAAAGAAATGAAGATGATTGGCATGACAAGTAGGAAAAGAAATATGATGAACAATGTCATGAAAATCCAGGGAGGAGAGAATTTCTGTACGATGGGGCAAGTCAACTAGTGTGAAATGCTGCAGAGAGATTAGGAAGGATGAGGACTAAGAAAAGGATATTGACTTCAACAATTAAGAAATCATTAATGACCAACAGAGAGCCATTTCTATTGAGTGGTGGGAACAGAAAATAGTGATGGAGAAGTGAGTAGAAGATAAGAAATGGGAAACAACAAGGGGATAGCTTTTTTCTAGAAGCTTGGATATGACAGGGTAGGTAATGATTATCCTTTCTAGATCTAGTTCTCTTACCTTATGAAAAATCAGAATGTATTTAACCTGATATCTTAGACACAGTCTGACACACATAATTCCCAAACATCTGGGATCTGATTCAAGTTTAAGCTAACTCAACTAATCAGCATTTGGGAAAAGTTACCTCCTAAACTCCTATAAATGAATTCTTATAGATGGGCCACCCTATATTGTGTCTCACTTAGAAATAAAACACGTTGGGCCAAGTATTTTGACTAAATGGGATCTTCGTAAAAGCTAAATCTGCTAAGATCCAAGGCCTTCCCTCCAAATGCATTAGAAAATGATCCTATACTTTGAAAATTAATAGTGGTTACAAGGTGGATCCTTTGTCACAGTTGTTGGCAGATGGTAGTCTGAAATGTTTCTTTGATGCTAAATAATTTCCTAGGAAGGCTTAATGCCTCAAAATTGTCACACACACACACACACACACACACAATTAGGCTCGAGTTCCTATTTAAAAAGAAATTTGCTATTAAATTTCCCCCATATGTTGCACTAAACATCCCTCCCCTACCCTCCACCTCACTTCAAACTTGTCTGTTCTCTTAAGGATTTTAGGCTAAAAACAAAAAAAGTGAAAGGGAATATGTTGATGCCAAAAGTAGTATAGAAAACTAGGTCCTTCATATACACAATTGCCATTTTTCAAAGCTTGTTATGCATTAGGTTCTTGCAGACTTTCATGCTTGTTAAAATGACAGTGTCAAAGGTAATAAAGTTATTAATCTAATACAAAATCATTTTGAATCCATATGTTGGATTTACCCCCAGAAATAAAAGTGTGATAAAAACAAATGCATTCCTTCCACAGACAGCAACCATTCTGTAGCTTAATAGGTAATCTTTGAAAGTTGCTGTTGCTAGCCAATGTGATAATAAATCTCTCTAAGAAGGTTTATAAAAATAAGGCAGTGATCAAAAAGGACAGTGTTCTAGAAATAATGTTTTCATCACATTAGGTCTTTGGATCTTGTAAAAATTCTATAATACTTACAAAATATAGAAAATGTTGCTACTTCTGAACACAAATAAATATATGAAAGATCCATGCAAAAGGTGATTTATAAGTTATACTTTTCATATGTCTGCTTGTAAGTGTGTGTTGGGGGCAAGGTGGAAGGTGAGTGTGGAAAAGGGTATAAAAAGCACCCATAATTTTCTCTAAGCACTATTACTTCCAATTTCACAGTTTTGTCCATTAACCATAAATTCATATCATGTAACAGCAGGCTCCTGATGGTATTGATGCATATATTTTCAATGAGAACAGAAGTCATATGGCAATATACATTCAGTCTAGCTCTGCACAATACAATCTTATCACAGTGCAATTTGTTACCAAATGCCATTCCAGAGGCCATGCTTTCAGCACATAGCTCTTGTTTTATTAGGAAACATCAAATATGGCAAAGTGATTCTTTGCCTGGCATGTTGACACAGCCTGGAAAAACTAAAAATGTGTAAAATAATGGTGGCCAAAAAAAAATATCAAGAAATGAGTTCAAATGTATTTCTTGAGGCAAGAATAGTGTGGAAATGCTCTGAAACTGAACATTGTACTCCATTTGTCTTCTAAGTGATAATTTTACAGTGAGAAGATTTGTGATTCACCTACCTCCATTCCATTAGGTGACCAAATAATATGCCAAGCTAGATGAATAAACAGAACCCAAAGTAGGTGGTCTATATCTTGGAAAAGATGAGGAAATCTGGCCATTTATGGAATCTCATATTGGGAGGCATTAATTTTCTTTTTGCCTATATATGACCAGGGAATTTCAGAATCAGGCAGATGGAAGAAAGAGAAGGCCCTATTACTCAAAGCCACATATGAAACCATGGAGGGATTACAGTGCTTCATTTCAATGGCAAAATAGAGTAATAAATCCAAACCATGTATGCTATAAATTAATCTGTAATTGTTAAGCCAAGATGTGTACTGATTTATTAACTGATCTTTTTTGCATCAAAGGCTACTACCAAGTTAAATATATACCTGACACTGAGAATGTATGCAAGGCTATGTACACGGAATGAATAAGTAGTCCGTGAAACAAAGGGAAATATGAGCCTTTATTTTCATTATTAAATGGAGAGGAAAATTCCTAGACATTTAAATGATGATTGATCTAATCAGTCATTTCAATTAGTTGTCCATACCAACCTCAACAACCCCTGAAATCAGGGCCCTTCAAAATTTCACTAGAGAAACTGACCTGGCACTTAATCGATCCACCTGTCATGAATCTATCATTCATTTGAATGATAGTTTTTTTCCTATTATATCCTACCTTAGGTTCAGGTTTAATGTCATATGCATATAGAGAGGTTCTAATTAGTGCTAATAATGAATTCGGGTGAAGTTTATATATGCATTTGAATTAACACTGTTCAAAGTTTTAAATATGTAAAATATAGTAATTGACTATATCCCAATGAAAATATGTAGTACAAATTCTAATAATCTGACCACTCTATAGGATTTATTAGTTATACTAATGAGGACTTAACTGCATGCATGTGTTTGCAAAATAAATACATAACCCCCAGAAGCTAGGTGGTGCTGTGGTTAGAGCACTGGCCCTAAAGTCAGGAGGACCTAAGTTCAAATCCAGTTTCAGAGACTTACTAGCTGTGTGACCCTGAGCAAGTCATTTAACACTGCTTGCCTCCTCCCCTCCCCCCCAAAAAATTAGATACATAACCCAATCTTTATTTTTTTAATAATTCATTTATTTTCAGTTTTCAACATTCATTTCCATAAGCTTTTGAATTTTAAATTTTCTCCCCCTCCCTGTCCACCTCCCTTCCCAAAATGGCATGCAATCTGATATAGGTTCTACATACACATTCCTATTAAACATATTTTCACATTAGTCATGTTGTTAAGAAGAAATAGAACCAATAGGAGGAACCACAGAAAGAAGAAACAAAACAAAACAGAAAAAAAGAGCAAATAGTATGCTTCAATCTGCATTCAAACTCCACAGTTCTTTCTCTGGATGTGGATAGCATTTTCTATCATGAGACTTTTGGAGATGTCTTAGATCCTTGCATTGCTGAGAAGAGCTAACTCTATCAAAGTTATTCATTGCACATTGTGGCTGTTACTGTGTACAACATTCTCCTGGTTCTGCTCACTTCACTCAGCATCAGTTCATACAAGTCTTTCCAGGTTTTTCTGAAGTCCACCTGCTCATCATTTCTTATACCATAATAGTATTCCACTACATTCACATACCACAACTTGTTCAACCATTCCCCAATTGATGGGCATCCCCTCAATTTCCAATTCTTTGCCACCACAAAAAGAGGTGCTATAAATATTTTTGTACATGTGGTTCCCTTTCTCATTTGTATGATCTCTTTAGGATACATAGTTTCAAATTGCTCTCCAAAATGGTTGGATCAGTTCACAACTCCACCAATAATGCATTAATGTTCGAATTTTCCCACATCTTCCCCAACATTTATCATTGTCCTGTTCTGTCATGTTAGCCAATCTGATAGGCGTGATGTGGTACCTCAGAGTCATTTTGATTTGCATTTCTCTAATCAATAGTGATTTACAGCACTTTTTTCATATGACTATAGATAGCTTTAATTTCTTCATCTGAAAACTGCCTATTCATATCCTTTGCCCGTTTATCAAATGGGAATGAATTGTATTCTTATAAATTTGACTCAGTTCTCTATATATTTTAGAAATGAGTCCTTTATCAGAGACACTAGTTGTAAAAATTCTTTCCCAGTTTTCTGCTTTCCTTCTAATCTTTGTTGAACTGTCTTTGTTTGTGCAATAACTTTTCAATTTAATGTAATCAAAATTATCCATTTTGCATTTCATAATGTTCTCTATCCCTTGTTTGGTCATAAATTCTTCTGTTCTCTATAAATCTGCCTTGCTCTCCCTTTGCTTATAGTACAAGCCTTTATCTAAACCATCTAAACCATGAACCCATTTTGACTTTATTTTGGTATATGGTGTAAGATTTTGGTCTACACCTAGTTTCTGCCATACTCTTTACCAGTTTTCCCTGCATTTTTGTCAAATAGTGAGTTCTAAACCCAGAAGCTGGGGTCTTTGTGTTTATCAAACAGTAGATTACTATAGTCATTGATGACTGTGTCTTATGGTACCTAACCTATTCCATTGATCCACCACTCTATCTCTTAACCAGTACCAAGTAGCTTTGATGATTACTGTTTTATAATACAATTTAAGGTCTGGTACAGATGGGCCACTTTCCCCTGCATTTCTTTTCATTAGTTCCCTTGATATTCTGGACCTTTTGCTCTTCCAGATGAATCTTGTTGTTGTTGTTTTTTTCTAGCTCTATAAAATAATTTTTGGTAGTTTGATTGGTAGCACTGAATAAGTAAATTAATTCAGGTAGAATTGTCATTTTTATTATATAAGCTTGGCCTACCCATGAGCAACTGATGTTTTTCCAGTTATTTAGATCTGACTTTGTGTGAAAAGGGTTTTATAATTGTGTTCATATAGTTCCTGGGTTTGTTTTGTCAGGTATACTCCCAAATATTTTATAATGTCTACAGTAATTTTAAATGGAATTTCTCTATCTCTTGCTGTTGGGCTTTGTTGGTAATATATAGAAATGGTGATGATTTATGTGGGCTTATTTTATGTCCTGAAACTTTGCTAAAATTGTTTATTACTTCAAGTAGTTTTTATTTGATTCTCTAGGATTCTCTAAGTACATCATCATATCATCTGCAAAGAGTGATAGCTTTGTTTCTTCCTTGCCTATTCTAATACCTATAATTTCTTTTTCTTTGCTTATTGCTAAACTAGTACCATATTGAACAACAATGATGATAATGGACGTCCTTGTTTTAGCCCTGGTCTTATTGGAAATACTTCTAGCTTATTCCCATTACATATAATGCTTGCTGAAGGTAGATGCTACTTATCATTTTAAGGAAGACTTCATTTATTCCTATGCTCTCTAGTGTTTTTAATAGGAATATGTGTTGAATTCTGTCAAAAAAAATTTTCTGCATCTATTGAGATAATCATGCAGCTTCTGTTAGTTTTGTTGCTGATATGATCAATTATGCTGATAGTTTTCCTAATATTGAACCAGCCCTGCATTCCTAGTATAAATCCTACCTGGTCATAGTGTATTATTTTGGTAATAAGTGGCTGTAATCTTTTTGCTAATATTTTATTTTATTAGGGAAATTGGTCTATAATTTTCTTTCTCTGTTTTGACTCTTCTTGGTTTAGGTATCAGCACCATATTTGTATTGTAAAAAGAATTTGGTGAGACTCCTTCTTTGCCTATTTTCCCAAATAATCTATATAGTATTGGAATTAATTGTTCTTTTAATGTTTGATAGAATTCCTTTGTAAATCCATCTGACCCTGGAGATTTTTTCCCAGGAAGTTCATTGATGGTTTGTTCAATTTCTTTTTCTGAGAAGGGGTTATTTATGTATTTTACTTCCTCTTCTGTTAATTTGGGCAATTTATATTTTTGTAAATATTCATCAATTTCACTATGATTGTCAAAATTATTGGCATACACTTGGGCAAAATAGTTCCTAATTATTGTTTTAATTTCCTCTTCATTGGTGGTGAATTAGCCCTTTTTCATATTTCATACTAGTAATTTGGTTTTCTTCTTTCTTTTTTAATTAAATTAAGCAAAAGTTTATCTATTTTATTTTTTTTATAAAGCCAGCTCTTAGTTTTATTCATTAGTTCAATAGTTTCTTAATTTCAATTTTGTTAATCTCTACATTGGTTTTCAGCATTTCTATTTTGGTATTTAATTGGGGGTTTTTAATTTGTTCTTTTTCTAGTTTTTTTTTTTTAGTTGCATGCTCAATTCATTGATCTCCTCTTTATTTTATTCATGTACACATTTAGAGATATAAACTTCCCCTAAGAATTGCTTTCCTTGCATCCCATAAGCTTTGGTATGTTGTCTCATTATTGTCATTTTCTTGGATGAAGTTATTGATTGTTTCTATGATTTGTTGTTTGACCCACTCTTTCTTTAGGATTAGAATATTTTGTTTTCAATTAATTTTTCCATGGCCTTTTATTACATATAATTTTATTGCATCATGATCTGAAAAGGATGCATTTAATATTTCTGCCTTTCTGCACTGAATTGTGAGGTTTTTAAGCCCCAGTACAAGGTCAATTTTTGTGTAAGTGCCATGTACTACTGAGAACAAAGGTATATTCCTTTCTATCCCCATTCAATTTTCTTCAAAGGTCTACCATATCTAACTTTTCTAAAATTCTATTCATCTCCTTAACTTCTGTCTTGTTTATTTTGTAGTTAGATTTATCTAGTTCAAAGAGGGGGAGGTTGAGGTCTCCCACTAGTATAGTTTTGCTGTCTATTTCTTCCTGTAACACCCTTAACTTCTCCTCTAAGAATGTGGATGCTATACTGGTTGGTGCATATATGTTTAGTAATGATATTACTTCATTGTCTACGGTGACTTTTAGTAGGATGTAGTTTCCATCTTCATCCCTTTTATTTATTTTTGCTTTAGCATTGTCTGAGATGAGGATTGCTATCCCTGCTTTTTTTTTTTACTTCAGCTGGAGCATAATAATATATTGAACTCCAGCCTTTTACCTTTACCCTATGTGTATCCCTCTGTTTCAAATGTGTTTCTTGTAAACAACATATTATTTTTAATCCAATCTGCTATCTGCTTCTGTTTTATGGGAGAATTCATCCCATTTACATTCATTGTTATGATTACTATCTGTGTCCTCTCCATCCTACTCCCCTCTCTCCTGTTTATGCTTCTCTTTCTCTTTTTCTCCCTTTCCTTCCTCACTAGAGTTTTGCTTTTGACCACCACCTCCCTCAATCTGCCCTCCCTTCCATCAGCCCCCTCCCTTTTATTTCCCCCTTCCCCTCCTGCTGCCTATACGACAAGTTAAATTTCTATACCTAACTGAATATGTTATTCCCTCCTTGAGCCAAATCCAATAAAAGTAAAGCTCAAACAATGCTTATCTCCCTCCCTTCTTTCCCTCTACTGCAATATGTCTTTGTGCCTCTTAATGTGATGTAATGTATCCTTTTCTGCTTCCTCCTTTCCTCTTCTCCCATTACAGTTCCTTTTCACCACTTCATTAGGTTTTTTATCATCACATCAAAGTCAATTTAAACCCGCCCCCTCTGTATATGTATATGCCTTCTGAATGTTGTAATAAAGTTACAATCCTCAACAGTTATAAGTATCATCTTCCCATGCAGGGATACAGTTTACCCTTATTGAATGACATGTTGTTGTTGGTTTTTTTTTTCTTTTCTGTTTATTTTTTTATGCCTCACTTGAGTCTTGGATTTGAAGATCAAGTTTTCCATTGAGCTGTGATCTTTTCATCAGGAAAGTCTGGAAGTCCCCTATTTCATTGAATGTCCATCTCCTCCCCTAAAAGATTATGCTCAATTTTGCTGGTTAGCTGATCTTTGGTTGTAATCCAAGCTCCTTTGCCTTACGGAATATCACATTCCAGTCCCTCTGGTCTTTTAAAGTAGAATCTGCAAGGTCCTGCATAATCTTGACTGTGGTTCTACAATATTTGAATTGTTTTTGTTTTTGTTTTTCCTGGCTGCTTGCTGGATTTTCTCCTTGACCTGATAATTCTGGAATTTGGCCGCAATATTCCTTGGCATTTTCAATTTGGGATCTCTTTCAGGAGGTGATTGGTGGATTATTTCAATAACTATTTTACCCTCTGGTTCTAGGTCCTCAGGGCAGTTTTCCTTGATGATATCCTGAAAGAAGCTGTCCAGGCTCTTTTTTTTTCATCATGGCTTTCAGGTAGACTAATAATTCTTAAGTTATCTCTCCTGGACCTATTTTCCATCATTTTTTTCCAATGAGGAATTTTACATTTTCTTCCTTTTCTTCATGCTCTCAATTTTGTTTTACCGATTCTTGATTTCTCATAGAGTCATTAGCTTCCAATTGCCCAATTCTAATTTTTAATGAATCATTTTCTTGTACCTCCTTTTCCATTTGGCCCATTTTACTTTTTTTAATTTTAATTTATTTTTTAATAATAATTTTATTATTAATAATAATAAATAAATAATAAAAGTAAATAAATTTAATTTTTTTATTTTTAGTTTTCAACATTTACTTCCACAAGATTTTGAGCTCCAAATTTTCACCCCATCTTGCCCCTCCCCCCACCCCAAGATGGCATGTATTCTGAATACCACTTCCCCTAGTCTGCTTTCCCTGCTATCTCTCCCCCCATTCCCCTTCTATTTTCCTGAAGGACAGGATAGATTTCTGTACCCCATTTACTGTATTTCTTATTTCCCAGTTGCATGTGAAAACATTTTTTTTAAACATGTGTTTTTTTAAATTTTGGGTTCCAAATTTTCTCCCTTCCGCCCTCCCCACCCACTCTCATTGAAAAGGCAAGTAACTCAATATAGACTATACTTGTGCAGTTATGCAAAACACTTCCACAGTAGACATGCTATGAAAAACTAACTCTATTGCCCTTAATCCTATCCCGCCCCCCATTTATTCTATTCTTTCTTTTCACCCTGTCCCTCCTCAGAAGTATTTGCTTCTGATTACCCCCTTTCCCAATCTGCCCTCCTCTCTATCATCCCCCTACTCTCTTGTCCCCTTCCCCTACTATTTTCCTGTAGAGTAAGACAGATTTCCATACCCAATTGAGTGTGTATATTATACCCTCCTTAAGTCAAATTCTATGAGAATAAGATTCACTCATTTCCTCTCACCTTTCCCCGGTTCCCCTCCACTATAAGAGCCTTTTCTTTTCTGTTTTTTTTTTTTTTTGTGAGATAATTTACCCTGTTCTAACTTTCCCTTTCTCCTTCTCCTAGTTTAATCCTCTCTCATCCCTTAATTTTATTCTCCATATATAACCCCTTCATCTTCAACTCACCCTGTGCCCTCTATGTATCTATGTATCTATGTATCTATCTACATATAATTTTTTCCCTCCAACTACCCTAATAGTGACAAAGGTCTCATGAGTTACAAATATCTTTCCATGCAGGAATGTAAACAGGTCAACCTTAATAAGTCTCTTATGATTTCTCTTTCATGTTTACCTCTTCATTTTTCACTTGAGTCTTGTATTGGAAAGTCAAATTTTCTATTCAGCTCTGGTTTTTTCATCAAGAATGCTTGAAAGTCCTCTATTTCACTGAATGATCATTTTTTCCCCTGAAGGATTATACTCAGTTCTGCTGGGTAGGTGATTCTTGGTTGTAATCCTATCTCCTTTGCCCTGCAGAATATGGTATTCCATGCCCTGTGGTCCCTTAATGTAGAAGCTGCTAAATCTGGTGTTATCCTGATTGTGTTTCCACAATACTTGAATTATTTCTTTCTGGCTGCTTGTAATATTTTCTCCTTGATCTGAGAAATCTGGAATTTGGCTACAATATTCCTAGGAGTTTCTCTTTGGGGATCTCTTTCAGGAGGAGATCGATGGATTCTTTCAATTTCTATTTTGCCCTCTGCTTCTAAAACATCAGGGCAGTTTTCCTTGATAATTTCTTGGAAGATGATGTCTAGGCTCTTTTTTTGATCATGGCTTTCAGAGAGTCCAGTAATTTTTAAGTTCTCTCTCCTGGATCTATTTTCCAGGTCAGTTGTTTTTCCCATGAGATATTTCACATTGTTTTCTAATTTTTTCATTCTTTTGGATTTGTTTAACGGTGTTTTGATTTCTCATAAAGTCACTAGCTTCCAATTGCTCTATTATAATTTTTAAGAAAGTACTTTCTTCAGTAATCTTTTGGACTTCCTTTTCCATTTGGCCAATTTTGCTTTTTAGGGCATTCTTTTCTTCATTGGCTTTTTGGACCTCTTTTGCCATTTGGGTTAGGCTATTTTTTAAGCTGTTATTTTCTTCAGTATTTTTTTGGGTCTCCTTTAGCAAGCTGTTAACTTGCTTTTCATGATTTTCTTGCATCACTATCATTTCTCTTCCCAGTTTTTCCTCTACTTCTCTTACTTGCTTCTCAAAATTCCTTTTGAGCTCTTCCAAGGCCTGGGACTAATTCATATTTTTCTTGGAAGTTTTGGATGTAGGAGCTTCGACTTTGTTTTATTCTTCTGGTTGTATGTTTTGATCTTCTTTGTCACCAATGTAAGATTATATACTCTGACTCTTTTTGGGCTGCTTGCTCATGATCCCAACCAATTACTTGAGTTTGAAACTCTTTGTTAAGGTAAGAGTCTATTTCCAATGTGGAGAATGTACTGTCCCAAGCTTTGGGGGTTTGTATAGCTGTTTTCAGAGATACTTCTAGGGACCTTTAAATTTTCAGTTCTTCCAAGGTGGTATGATAAGGGGCGAGGTGTTTCCTCTCCACGGCCACGACAAGCTCCACCACACCAGGGCTCCTCCTTGCCTCAGGACCGCCCCTCAGAACTGTGACCCAGATCCAAGCACCTGTGAAGCAAGAGATTCCTGCCTCAGCCCTGGCAAAGAGATCCTTGCAATCCCTCTCTGATCAGCCACTGGATTCCCCCTCAGTCTCTGGGCTGGAAGCTCAGAAGCCTGCCACTGCCCTCAGGCGGCTGAGATCTAGCTTCCTCTCTCACTGCAGGAACAGACTTTTCCCACTGACCTTCTAAGTTGTCTTTGGTGTTTGTGGGTTGAGAAGTCTGGAAACTACCACAGCTGCCTGAGATTCAGATCCTCTGAGGCCTGCTCCAGGGTCGCTGTGGCCTGCGCACCCACGCCGAACTGCGCTCCTCTCCCAGACTGGCGTGATATACCTTTACGATCAGCCATCCAGGTTGTCTTGGGCTGGAAATTTGTATTACTCTGTCTTTTTGTGGGTTCTGCTGCTTTAGAATGCATTTAGAGCCATTTTTGGTAGGTATTTGGAGGGATTTGGGGGAGAGCTCTAGCAAGTCACTGCTTTCCCTTTGCCATCTTGGCTCTGCCGCCCCATTTTACTTTTTAGAGAGTAGTTTTCTTCAGTTCACTTTTTTCCCATTTTTCCATTTCAACTGTATTTTTAAATTAATTATTCAATTTTTCTTCTACCTCCCTCATTTGACTTTTAAAATCCTTCTTCAGCTCTTCCAAGAAGGTTTTTTGGGCTTAAAACCTGCTCATATTCCCCTCTGTGTTTTCATTTGTGGGTATATTGACAATGTCATCCTCTTCTGAATTTGTGTTTTGATCTTTGTTGTCACCAAGATACTTTTTGATGGTCATTGTTTTTCTATGTTGCCTTTTGTTCATGTTGTTTGCCTTTTTTCTGGCTTTTAAAGTTGATCTCTGTTTCTAGGGCACAGAAGGTACTATCCCAAACTTCTTGTGCTGGGGGCTAGGGGCCTGGTTACTGGTTTGCTGAGGTGGGGCTTGCCACTGGTTTATTGGGACATCTCCCTTCCTGTACTGGTCCCCTTCAGCCACAGCAAGAGGGACCTTTCCTGTTAATCCCCCTAACTTCAAGAGCTAACAAAAAACTGCTATATCTAGTCTTTCTGCTGACTCTACTATGTCAGGATTTTTCCTGGGGCAATATTCTCTAGGTTTTTCAAGGTCAATAAGGAAGGGTGAGAGCGACTTACTGCTTACTCCACCATCTTGGCTCCCAGAAGTTGAAATAGGTGACTTTCAAACATTCAGTCTGAGGGCTAATAGCTCCAGGAGCAGCACTGTGGCTGCTGCTGCTTTTGCTACTCATTCAGTCACTCCCAAGGCCTGTTTTTGGTTTGTTGGTGCCCGGGCTGTATTTGCATACCCTGCAGTCCTGTGCTGGGCTATGCTTCTCTCTCATCCAGTTCCAACAGACCCCTCCCACTGACCTGCTAAGTTGTCTTTGGTTTCTGTGGGCTGAAAAGACTGGAAACTGCCATTGCTCCTGGTAATTCATTTCCCCAATGCCTATCAAGTTTCGCTTAGGCTGGGTCTGTGCTGCATGCTGGATGCTCCTCTCTCAGGCCAGTGTAACAGATCTTTCCTGTCAACTTTCCAGGTTGTCTTGGGTTGGAAATCTGCCTCACTCTGTCTCTTTGTGGATTCTGCCACTCTAGAATTTCCACTTGTCAGAGGTATTTGAAGAGATTTGGGGGAGAGCTCAGGCGAGTCCCTGCTTTCACTGTGCTATCTTCACTCCACCTTCTTATTTGACTGATTCTTGATATCTCATAGAGTCATTAGCTTCCCCTTGCCCAATTCTAATTTTTAATGAATTATTTCATTCTATTATATTTTGTACCTCCTTTTCCATTTGCCCCATTTTAGTTTTTAAGGAGTTCTCTTCAGTGAGTTTTTGTGCCTCCTTTTCTGTTTAGCCAATTCTACTTTTTAAGGAGTTGACTTCTTCAGTGTTCTTTTTTTCCATTTGGCCAATTGTATTTTTAAAGACTTGTTTTCTACAGTCACTTTTTGTCCTTCCTTTTCCAAGCTATTGACTGTCTTTTGCATACTTCCCATTTCTTTTTCCAATTTTTCTTCTATCTCTCTTATTTGACTTTTAAAATCCTTCTTGATTTTTGCACAAAGCTAATGCAACCAAAATCACGAGGGAAGCAGAAAACTAGGAAAGAATTTTTGCAATCAGCGTCTCTGATAAAGGCCTTATTTCTAAAATATATAGAGAACTGAGTTAAACTTATAAGAATACAAGTCATTCCCCAGTGGATAAGTGGTTAAAGGATATGAACAGGCAGTTTTCAGATGAAAAAATTAAAGCTATCTATGGTCACATAAAAAATGCTCTAAATCACTATTAGAGAAACGCAAATCAAAATGACTCTGAGGTCATCACACCTATCAGATTGGCTTCCATGACAAAACAGGACAATGATAAATGTTGGAGAACGTATGGGAAAATTGGAACACTAATGCATTGATGGTGGTGTTGTGAACTAATTCATCCATTCTGAAGAGCAATTTGGAACTATGCCCAAAAAACTATAAAAATGTGCATGCCCTTTGACAGAGCAATAGCACTTCTAGAGCTGTATCCCAAAGAGATCATAAAAATGAGAAAAGGACCCACGTGTGCAAAAATATCTATAGCACCTCCTTTTGTGGTGGCAAAGAATTGGAAATTGAAGGGATGCCCATCAGTTGGGGAATGACTGAACAAGTTGTGGTATATGGTAATGGAATACTATTGTGCTATAAGAAATGATGAGCAAGTGGACTTCAGAAGACCTGGAAAGACTTGAATTAACTAACACTAAGTGAAGTGAGCAGAACCAGAAGAATGTTGTATACAGTAATATTCACAATGTGTGGACTAACTTTGATAGACTCATTTCTTCTTAGCAATGCAAGAATCCAAGACAAGTTCAAAGGACTTATGATGGAAAATGATGTCCACATACAGAAAAAGAACTATGGAGTCTGAATGCAGATGAAAGAGTATTATTTGCTCTCTCTCTTTTTTTTCCCTTTGTTACTTCTTCCTTGTGGTTTCTCCCATTGGTTCTAATTCTTCTTTACAACCTGATTAATGTGAAAATAGGTTCAATATGAATATATATGTAGACCCTCTATAAAATTGCATGGTGTCTTATAGTAGGGGGAGAGGAGAGATGGAGAGAAAATTTGGAACTCAAAATCTTATGGAAGTGAATGTTAAAAACTAAAAGTAAGTATATAATTTTTAAAAGCCTTCTTGAGCTCTTCCAAGAAGGCTTTTTGGGTTTGAGACCAGTTCATATTCCCCTTTGAGGTTTTGGATGTGGGTATATTAACAATGTTATCCTCTTCTGAATTTGTGCCTTGATCATCCCTGTTCCCATAATAAGAATCTATGGTCATTGTTTGTTTCTGCTTTCTGCTCATGGTGTTTGCCTATTTCCTGGCTTTTAAAGTTGAGCTCTCCTGATGGAAAACAGGTGCAGCTTGCTTCTTGTGCTGGAAGCCTGGGACCTGGTCACTGGCTTTGTGTGCTGACACTTTAAGTCCTGGCAGCTGGAGGCTGTAGGGGTCTGGCAGCTTACTTATGCTGAGCTGGGGTCAGAAGCACTGGAGCTCTTGGGGTGCGGTGGGGAGTCTTGCCCCTGGAGGACACCTGCTCACCTGGACTTCTTTAAAGCATTCAAGGGGGCAGCTAGGTGGTGCAGTGGATAGAGCACTGGCCCTGAAGTCAGGAGGACCTGAGTTCAAATCCAGCCTCAGACCAAACACATGACACTTACTAGCTGTGTGACCCTGGGCTATCTATGGTCACATAAGTGACCATAAGTGCTGAAGCACTGAAATATGTGGCTGCTAGACATAAGTGCTGAAGCACTGAAATATGTGGCTGCTAGAGAATGCCAGTGCATGTGGTGGTTTTCTGAGCTGGTGTTTACCAGTTCCCCTGCCTGTGCTGAGGCACTCAGGGGGTCCTGGTATTAGTTCTTGCCTGATCCACCACCCTGGGTCTCAGGATCTCCCCCTGGTTTGCTGAGAGGGCTTGCTGCTGGCTTGCTGGGATACCTCCTGTCCTGTACTCCTCCCCCTCCCCCAGAGTGAGAGGGACCTTTCCCATTAATCCTCCAAGCTTCCTGGGCTACAAGACTGCTGTACCGTGTCTTTCTGCTGGCTCAGCTGTTCTAAGGTTTTTCCTTGGATGATATTTTCTGGGCTTTCAGAGGTCAAGAAGGCAAGTTGAGAGTGACTTACTTCTTACACCACCATCTTGGCTCCCACAAGTCCCCAATCTTTTATTATATACTGTTAGCAAATCAGTGTTTTTCCACTTACACTTGAAGGGATATATATTTCAATATAACACACACACACACACACATAATACACACACACACACATGTGTATATATACACACATACAGACATATATGTTTATACATAAATGTATGGGTATGTATATATACACATATGTTTATCTATCTATCTATCTATCTATCTATATATATATATATATATACACATATAACTATGCCTAATTCCATTTCATTCATATCATTCTTCCAATTGATTTAGTTCATTAAGGAGTCCATTTTTACCCTCTGAAATATGGTCATTTGATGTTTACTTAGTATCCTTCACAAACTTCAATAGCACTGTCTCTTCACCAACCTTCAGAATATCTGGACAGGCATTGGATTCTTAGCTATAGAATATTAGAAATTTCTATCCCAATAAAATGAGACTGGAAAGCTATTTAAGAAAATTCTAAGCAAGTAATACAACACTCACCAGAAAACTGGCTTGTATTAAATTAGTGGGATCAAACTTAAATAGAAATGGATCTGTGCTGCATATTGACTTCAAAACACACAAATTGGCATTACCTATGTTGTATTATATTTTCTTTTTGTTTTGTTATACATTTCCCAATCATATTTTAATTTGGTTTTGGGCCACACTCAGGTGTTTTGCAGACAGGGACACAGTGAGTTTGATACCTCTATAGCTAAACTGATTTGTATAACAATCTCTGTAACCTTCTACTATTCAAAGAACTATCTCTATCTCTATCTCTTTCTATATTAAACTGAACTTTTTGTGCATATTGCCAGAAAGTAAATACATCTTACTTAGGTGAGAGAAGATTTGCTGTCAACTTCAGTGTGAAGATAACATTAGCTTATGGTCCATGGTCACAGGTTTTTTTTTTAATTTCTATATTAAATACACAATTGCTACACAGAAATCATCAAGGTCATCAAAACACTTGTCTGTAAATGTAGACAATAATTCAATGTATTACACATATGTATCAGTGCAAGACATAGTGTGGCATAATAGTTAGGAGGCCAGCCTTGAGATGATGAAAATCTGCTCTATTGTTTGTGGGCAAATCACTCATTTCTCATGCTTTCTACATGCTGGGCACTGTGCCAAATGCTAGAGATAAAAATATAATGGGGCTTGATTAAAACATGTATGATCATCACTAAGATCATTGACTGACATGGAAGCACCTTGCTTCCCTGTGTTTTCCTACTATGTAGATGGTAGTAGCCTCCTTCAATGACCAGGTCATTTCCTTAAAATGGTCAGACTAGAACAGTATTATTCTCTTTTCCTGTTAGTTTTTGCTGCTAAGTCTAGGGGTAGGGGTAAGTTCACATATTGTTCACCCACAGTGAACCTGTGATGAACTGAACTGGAAAAGGAAATACCATCACTACTTCCTCCTTCTAGGTTTCATGTCCCCAAGAAATGAACCAGGAGTGTTTGCTTCTCTTCTATTTCTTTTGTCTTTAGTTTCTAGCTGCAGGTGATCATCCCTATTGGACCCAGGACTTTGCTCCATGGAAACTTTGGAGCTAGGACTCCAGATAAGCAGAATATTACAGCCAGACAGCCAAGCAGGGAATCTCTGGGACTCATATGCAAATGGGGCTTTGAACTTGGAACTTTGGGACTATGCTCTTTAAGAAGTTAAATAAGCTTGGTACCTAATCCCCTTCCCCTGCCCAGAGAGTAAGATAGCGTAGAAAGGAAGTTAAGCCCTTCATGTTTTTGTGATGCGTGTTTATAAATTTGAAGTAAATATTTCTTCATAAAGACTGGCTAAATGAAATGGACTGCAAGGGACTCATCACCTATACTTGAAGGAACACCATCTGTGGGGACTGGGGCCATTGTCTGAGAACCTAAACACCCCATTACCTCTTGAGGACACTGGAGAACCATGGGGGATGGTAAAAGGTAACATACCTGGCCTTCAAGCTGTTAGAGCCAGAGTAGTTAGTGTTACACAAAGAAAGCCAGAAACAATGCCTGCTCCAGAATGAGCATACATTCTAATAAAGAACAAAATGTGTATGTGTGTGTATATATATATATGTATATATATATATACATATATATATACATGTATATGCATATACAAGATATCCACAGAATTTATGGAAGGTAATTTTAGAGACATGAGATGAAAAGGGGTGGTTGAGCTATGGGTTGGGGATATACACCAAAAGAAGTCCTCCTTCAGAAGGTCGAATTTAAGGAGAGTCTTGAAGGTAGCCAGGGAAGCTAAAAGGTAGAGGTGACAGGCAAAGAACTCCAGGCACAGGGTGGAGGGGAGAGGAGGGGAGGGGGCAGCCAGTGCTAAGGCACAGTGTAGAGTTTCTTGCAAATAAGACAGTCCAACTAGATGGTAGCATGTATAGAAATGAGTGAATTGCAAGAAGATTGGAAAAGTAGGAAGGTGCCAGTTTGGTACGCATTTTAAATGCCCAACAAATGACTTTATATTTGATCCTGGAAGTAATAAGGAGCCACTGAAGTGTGTGTGCATGTGCATGCACATGTGTGCATGTGGTGTGCATATGCACATGTATGTATGTGTATGCAATTTGTCTTTATAATGCATAGCACAATCAGAAATCCAAAGGCAACTTAAAGATATATATATAGGCATTGGCACCCATGTGGAATTGTATTTTCTTCTCCCCTCAACTTAAATGTTTAGCAAAATCATCATGACAGTTGACAGAATTTTTGTTTGTCCTTATGCAGCCCCTACAACTCATTGTGTATTTCTCAAATCTCATCGTTTACAATGCGACACTAAATTTCCTTCAATTCATGACCCAGAAATCATATATTTTTGTATTTATTTTTTTCCATATTTCTTTGTTTATTGTGCTTATGATCGATCATCAGGCAGAGGAAGATGAAACTCTGAATATTTATGTGGAGAACACTGAGAGATCCTGCTGTGAGCTATTAGCTCAGCTGATGATGTGGGCTCCCAGTTGGAAGCCAAGTGGATGGTAAAAATGCTGTTGCAACCCTTTATAAAAGCATATAAAAAGCACCTGTTTGCCTACTTCATTAAACTTCCCTAATGAAGGCCTCTAGGGGAGGGGAGAAGGAGGGGAGAGGAAAGGGAAACTTTTTTTTTTCATTTACTCTTATAAATAAAGAACAGTATTTAAAAGGTGTCACTGAATGAGAACACTTTTATCTGTAGCAATTTGGAAGCATGCTACCTCAGGAATAAAAATGAGTCAGAATGTGCATGTATTCATGACCATTTGACTTGCCACACAGGAAAATAGCTCCTTGAGTAACTTCTGTTGTACCATCATTGTGGTGGATGAGAGCAATAGATACTCCCCAGTCTCTACTTAGCTCATTACTTAGTATCAGGGCCACCAGTCATGAATTTCATTAAATGTCATTCTTCTAGAACCTTTTGCCATTACCACGTAGACCCAGAAAGGTAATCTGGCCTAGACCTAACCTAACAAGAACTGGGGGGCAACATAATGTTTTTAGGTTGTAGAACTAAAAGATCATACATATTATATCTATATGTGATATTGTCTGAAGGCAAGTTATTTTGTGTGGAAGCTTTTCTGTTATGAAATTGAACCTTGAAATACTTAACAGGCCTTTCTTACCAGGTAAATTAGTTGTATTGCTTATAAAGGGCTTTGAAATTCTAAGTGAGAGTCAACATATGCTGAAAATTATTCACAGTTATCAAAATTGAGGTACAGATTTATGTATTTATTTTTTTTGTAGACTGAAATTCCCTGGCATGCCAGGCCAGAAGTGTAATGGCCCCTCAGGCCTGACCCTAAACTGATTGTCATGGAAACTTTCACTTGTTCCATTTGTCCATCCTGGACCAGTTTGCCCCTCCTTAGGAAACCTGGTGGCCGTCTGATCCCAGAGGCTCTCCATATTCAAGTTAGACTTACTGTAGGCACCTAATCAGCTTTAGCCCTGCTGCACTTCAGAACTCCCAAACTTAAGTGATCAACCAGCTTATGCTTCCTTATCAAAAGGTAAAAGTGTGACTGTTACACTCACCTATTTTATTGTTTGCAGGACTTTTTTTTTTCTACTTCTCATTGTCAATTTTTTTAAAAAGCCCCCACAATGACAACAAATTTTTTTAAAGGTATTAACATCAAATCTATCAACCATACAAAGGAAATTATAGAAAGATATTTTGTAGGCCATGAAATCTGTTTGTACAATACCTTGTTTATGAGCAATTATCCAAATATGATCACATTTATTATTAAAATAGTATAGATATAGGTATCAGCTTATTTCACATTTCACTAACAGAACACCAGGCACACATTCTGCTTATATAGTTTCTTTGTCTCTGCACTAAGTGGTACATTCTAATAATTCTTATCAAGATAATAAAGCTCCCCTAAAATAAATTGTTGAGCCAGTATTGAAATTAGGAAAATAGCAGAAGAGAGATGCTTATGATGAATTATAGGGACTGTAAAAGCTAGCATGTTTAGCAGACCAGAGAATAACATGACGGTACCAGAAAAGGTTACAGCCACTTTGGGTTTATTTATCAAGAATAAAACTAGAATCCCTCTTGGGAGTCTTTTAGCTATGTCACTGACGCTGGCCAGAAAAACAAGGATTAAAGAAAAGATGAGTTCAGATTGAGTTCAGATTCAGTCTGTTTATTTGGTTGGGTGGGTTGTTAGGGCCTTAATGAACCAAACAATTTCTACTACTATGTTTAGGAAACGAACTATAGTTGAAGAAAGAAATGTTAATTTGGAAGACACTAGAATATTCTGTAGAATTTAACATCTTGAAAGGACCTCCCCAAGGTCAATGAGTGACCATATCCTGGGAGGTCAGTACCAAAGCCAGATGAATCATTTCTCTTTTATTTGCTGAGATCTCTGGAGAAAGAAATTCCACAATTAGCCTCAGTCAGATGTTACAATGTCTGGCTAATGGGAATAAAAAAGAAAGAAAGATAAAAGAGAAGAAATAGGTCACAACAATGATTGCCATCAAATGTCTTTTATACACATATGTGCATTTTAATAAAGCAGATTGGTGTCCTACTCATAGAAATATTATCATAAATTTTATGAAGTTCAATTATGCATCTGGTGCCTTTTCTGGTTGCTCAGTGGGGAGTGAGGTTAAAGAAAGAGCACATCTGGAGGTAGTGATATGGAATCAGCCATGCCCTGAAAACCTAGTATTTTTAGACATGATACTTTAATGCCAGCCTTCACTTCCAATCATGAGTTCTTCCTGTATTAGCTTTTGTAGCAAAGATATACTCAATGAAGGATTAAAACAATCCAGACTGATGATGACATATGTGGAATTCTGTCAGTACCTTGCCTTTCAACCATACACCTCCCAGGGTATTACATTTCTGACAGTGTTATTCTATGTGGAATGGAAAATATCAGGGGATCAAGCTAATAAAATTCTTGTCATCATGAAATGCTACCCATTCCAATCCATGGCTATTTCTTTATGACAGGACCAAATTAGCAATAGGACAGGTTGCTTTGGCATACTTGTTGGAGCAGCAGAAATATGTGAATGAGGGCTATATCCCTGAGCCTCTCCAAAAGAACTTATATTAATTCATAGGTAGAAAAAAATGCCCCACTGATATATCTAGTAGGAACTCTATGGAAAGCCTTCTTGCCAAGGACATGCCTTCTTTATTGTTGTCCAATTGTTTTCAGTCATATCTGACTCTTTGTGACTCCATTTGGATTTGGGGTTTTTTTTGGGGGGGAGGGTTAGGGGAGTTGGTGTGGTTTGCCATTTCCTTCTCTAACTCATTTTATAAATGAGGAAACTGAGGCAAGCAGGGTTAAGTGACTTGCCCAGGGTCACATAACTGGTAAGTATCTGAGGCCATATTTGACCTCAAGAAGATGAGTCTTCCTGACCTCAGACCCAGCACTCTATCCACTATGCCACCTAGCTGCCTACTTTCCAAAGCCTTCTTTGCACTCTACTGTAATATTTATATTCTTCTTTTCACTTCACTGTATAGTGTTTTTCCAAACTGTCACATAGTACCATACAATAATAAAGGTTTCAAAATAAACTCTTATCCTATTCTGAAGAGTTAACTAGTGATCTCTGCAGCATTAAAAGTATAACCCTATCTAATTTATTACCACCACTAAAATGTAACTTTGGAACAAGTTACATTAGGCAAGTTAGTTCAATAAGAGTGATACTGTAAATGGAAGAGATCTTCCCAAGCAGTCAAAATTTGGGTTCTTAACAAAAAGAGTATCATAAATCAGCTTGTACAAGATGACTTGGGTATTCTAATAAACCTAAGGTGATGTGCCAAGTCATTAGTGAGAGCCCTGCAGTTCTTTTCTGGCTGCCGCAAGAATTGTGTACTTTCAAAAAGTCAGATGGAGAGAAAGCGGAAGGAGGAGACAGGGAGAATAGTAATTAGAGAAGAAGAATAGAAACTATCCTCACCAGGAATGTCCTGATCTCTAATTTAAGATCCAGCTAAAGTAGAACGAGGTAGTGTAGGAGTGTCAAACTCAAATAGAAGTGGACCCCTGTGAGCCACACATTTACTCAGAAAACAATACATTAACATTATCTGTGTTGTATTTTTTATTTTATTAAACATTTTCCAATTACCTTTTCATCTGGTTCCACAGGACAAGAGAGCAAACAACCATTAGACTGTGTTTGACACCTCTGGTGTAGTGAATTGAGCCCTGAACTTGGAGTAAGGAAGGCCAGAGTTCAAATCCTACCCAAGACCCTTACTAGTTGTATGATTCTGGAAAAGTGAATTAACCTCTCTGGGCCTCAATTGCTTTATCTGTAAAATAAGGAGATTGGATTCAGTAATCTCAAATGTCCCTCCCAGCTCTAAATCTATGATCCTCTGACAATTTTAAAACAAGTTTGGACACAGTTTCTTAGAATAAGATAGAATGTCTACATCTGGGGAAAATACAATCCATCAACCTAGAAGAACAGACATTGCTGAGTGTTAGCACAATGTGTAGGAGGAAGAGGATAATTGATTAGAGCTAAAACTTGGAATTTCATAGGACAAACTCCCCTAATCCCCTATTTTCAAAGTAGGAGCAAACAAATAAAATGGTGAAATGGAATTTGCAAGAAATGAGCTAAAATGTTTTTAACTGGACTCAGTTGATTTGAATTTGTTTCTGTTTTTCTTTCCTTTGTATTACAAGAGTAGCTAGATGGAACTATTAACTTGGTGCTACTTTGTTGAGCATAGGGCTACTACTGATAAGGTGTCAATATCAGAAGGCCAGTTTCTATCCAGTACAAATACTTAAGCAACCAGTGTAGATCAAAAAAATCAAATTAGGCATGAGTGCTGAGCTGCACTCTAGGAACCGGCTAAAGGACATTATGGTGGAGAACTCTGACTTTAGAATTGAATTAGTCATAATTAATTAATCATCCTATCGAAAAGATAATAGGACAAGATTAGGATAAAAAAAATTTCTGACATAAAATTGGAAGGGACCTCAGAGGCCCTCTAGTCCCACCCCCTCATCTTACAGTTGAGAAAACTGAGATCAAATGATTTGCCCAGGTTTACATAGGGTATCCCTGTATCTATAACCAATGTTTCTATAATTGACCAGCTCGTTCACATAAGCCATTGAGATGGTAGAAAACATCAAATAAAATGCATAGTCCAGGGTTTGTGGCTATATAAATGTAGCTTGAAACTATACAGAGTCAGGTCCTGATGTATTTCTCTCCTATTCTAAAGGCTCTATCTAGAAACAAAGCAAAGCAGATTTTAGCACAAGAAAATGTCTCTGAATATCATAAATGTCATATGTGCTTACACATAATGGGGTCTTTATATACAGCTACTAATTAGATCAGCTAGATTTGCATGATGGATGCATGATGGTAATACCATTTAATTCTAATTTATCTTGAGTATCATAGCTAAACTCAATTCTAACACTGTCTTTTATTGGTTTCAGAATTATGGAATGTTAGAGGAAGAGGGGACCTCAAAGATCATCTAGTCCAAGCCTTTCATCCTACAGATGAGGAAACTGATTGCAAATGGTGTTTAGGTATTTCTCATGGATTCACCACCTGGAAATTGGATGTTTAGTTAGCCAAGAGGAATGAATCCCTCCTTATCACTAAGCATTAACTCAGAACCAATTGACTAATCAATTGTTTTGGTATATTTCCCCTTCTATTAGAAGTGATTTAATAATTTAAAATAAAACTATTCTTTTTGAAGGCCATTACTTACTGACAGCCTCCTCCAATCTTAGGATAAAATAAGTCAATAAAGGTAGCTAATACTATCCTTTTTTATCTATGTGACTCAACCACTCTGAGCTTCATTTTTTTTCTTTTTAGTAAAATGGATTGAATGACAGTTGCAAAGTCTTCTACACATGGTTGATATGAAGAAAATGCTCTGTGAAACTTAAATGTGAATTATTACAATATGGCATAATATAATAAAGGAAATTCAATCTTTCCTTGGAAATTATCATTCTGCATATCAATTGGGATAATGAGACAACATTATATGAGATTTAGTCAGCACATCCTAATTCAGATACTTGTAAATTGTATAACCAGAAGCAAGTCTTAGTTCCTCAGGTTTCTCACATGTAAAACAGGGATGAGACCTACAATGAAGTAGTGTGGCCTAGTGGAAAGGGAAGGCCTCAGCCTCAAAACAAACAAACAAAAAAAAAACAGATTCAAGTCCTGTGTCTTTGAACAAGTCATTAACCTTTAAGTACCATGAACTGCTTCATAAGACTACATATTTGAGAAAAGTTGTTGATTTGCATTGGTAGAAGACATTTCTTCCTCTAGGAACTACATTTTATAAATCACAAATACTTATCCATCCTCAAAAAAAAATCCTGTAATACTTAAATTCTTAACTTTCAAGGAGTGGATCAAATGATATTATATATGTGTATGTATATACACACATAAATCTTTATGTATCTATTCTAGCATATATGTATATGTATATATGTGTATATGTATGTATGCATGTATATGTGTGTATATAGCAAGTCCTCAAAGTGATGGGAATACCAAATCATCTTACTTGTCTTCTGAGCAAACTGTATGCAGATCAAGTAGCAACAATTAGAAGCAAATATGGAACAACTGATTGATTTAAGATTGTAAAAGGAATACAACAGGGCTATATATACTCACCTTATTTATTTAACTTACATGCAGAATATATCATATAAAATGCCAAGCTGTATGAATCAAAAGTCAGAATTCAGATTGCTGAGAGAAATATCAACAATCTCAGATATACTGACAATCCTACTTTGAAGGCAAAAAGTGAAGAAGAATTAAGAAGCCTCTAGATGAGAGTGAAAGAGGAGAGTCTAAAAGGTGACTTGAAGCTTAACATTAAAAAAAAACCCTAATATCTTGGCAACTGGTCCTATCACTTCTTGGCAAATAGAGGGAGAAGAAATGGAGGCAATGTCATATTATACATTCTTGGACTCAAAGATCACTGCAGACAGTGACTGCAGCCATGAAATTAAAAGACACTTGCTCCTTGGTAAGAAAGCTATTGCAGATCTGGACAGCATACTAAAAAGAAGAGACATCACCTTGCCAAAAAAGGTCTACAGAGTAAAAGTTAGGTTTTCTTTTTCTAGTAGTAATATATGGTTGTGAGAGTTGAATTGTAAAGAAAGCTAACTGTCACAGAATCAATGCTTTCAAAATGTGATGTTAAAAGATCTTTGAAAGTTCCTTGGACAGCAAAGAGATTGAATCAGTCAACACTTAAAGAAATTAATTCAGACTACTTGTTGGAAGGACAAATGCTAAAGCTGAAGCTTAACTATTTTGGCCACAAAATGAGAAAATCAGACTCATTAGGAAAGAGAAAGACCCCAACATTGGGAAAGATTCAAGGCAAAAAAAGAAGGGGACAGTAGAGGAAGAGATGGATGGATAGTGTCATAGAAGCAATGAACATGAACTTGAAAAGACTTCAGGAGATAGTGGAAGAGAGAAGGGCCCTGGCATACTATGGTCCATGGGGTCATGACGAGTCAGGTGTGCCTAAATAAATGAACAGCAACAACAACATACACAAACATATGTAACTTTATGTACAAAATGAGATTATATCTATTATATAATAGATGTGATCTCATTTGATGCACTAAATTGATCAATTGATCCAACAAATCCACTAAAAACCCAAGGCATTATCCTCTGAAGGGAAAACATTTGAATAAAGAGAATAAAGTGAACTGGGTTCTGTTCCTGACTGTCACCAACTCACTGATGAACTTTAAGTAGTCATGTAATCATTTTATGCTTCAGTTTCTTAATTTATCGAATTGGAATAATGCTATCTGCCCTTATCAATCTTACAATAATTCTGTGAAAATCAAGTGAGATAATGCATTGTACAAAAAAGAAATTTTAAAAATAAAAAATAAAACCAATCACTATGACTATTTTAGGCACCAGTATTAAGTCAAGTACAAATATCTGGATAATTGAGAGTCAAGATAATTGGTATTTAGGTTATCATCATACAGTCATTAAGTACCTCCTATGTGTAGGCTTATCTCTATTACATGTAATACACTGCTTTAAAAGGGCATAGGGAAAGGCAGAGCCAAGATGGTGGAAAGAAGGCAGGAAGTTGCCTGAGCTCTCCCCACTTTCCCTCAAAAACATTAAATCAACTCTCTAAAGGAATCCTGGAGCAACAGAATCAATAAAAATATGGAGTGAAACAATTTTTCCAGCATAAGATAACTTACAAGGATTTCAGGAAAGGTCTGTCTCACCATGGTAGAAAGGGAATGTGCAGGCAATGTTCAGGAAAGCCAGTGGGAGGCTCTTAGCCACAGCACAGATCAGCAACTGAAGCCCCACAGTTCTGGCTCAATAGGCCACTGGCCATGTCTGGGGCCTCCAGCCCCAGAAGGGAAACTGCCAGCCCTAGGAATCCAGGGAACAACAGGCACATCTAGAAAAGACCACCTTAGTGTGGGGAGCAAGCTACAAGCCCCAGAGGCTCAAGTGCAGAAAGCCAGTGACCAGGCCACTGGCCCCCAGTGCAAGAAGCTTGGAACAGTGCCCCCATACCCCAGGAACAGAGTTCCACCTTAAAAAATGAGCAAAAAACCACCAAAAAAGAGCCCTGACCATAAAAAGCTACTATGGAAACAGGGAAGATCAAAACACAAACTCAGAAGAGGACAACAATGGCAAGACGCTTATGTGTGAAGCCTCAAAGGGGAATATGAGGGAGGGAAAGCAGTGACTTGCTGGAGCTCTTTCCCCAAACCCCTCCAAATACCTATAAAAAATGGCTCTAAACAAATTCTAAAGCAGCAGAACCAAAAAAAGAGAGAGAGAAACAAATCTCCAGCAAAAGACAGCCTGGATGGTTGATCAGAAAGGTATATCAGGCCAGGCGGGGAAAGGAGCTCAGTTTAACATGGGGGTACAGTTTGCAGCGAACCTGGAGCAGGCCTCAGAGGGCTAAATCGTGGGCAGCTGTGGCAGTTTCCAGACTTCTCAAGCCATGAATGCCAAAGACAATTTAGAAGGTCAGTGGGAAAAGTCTGTGACTTTGGTGACAGAGGAGCTAGGTCTCAGCCACAAGTCCTGAGTGCAGCCTAGGGCAGTAACTGTTTCCTGAGCTTCTGGCCCACAGAATGAGGGGGAATCGAGTGGCTGATCAGAAGGGGATTGCAGGGATCTCTTTGCCAGTGCTGAGGCAGGAATCACTTGCTTTGCCCATGCTTGGATTTGGGTTACAGTTCTGAGGGGTGGTCCTGGGGTGAGGAAGAGTGCTGGCGTGGTAGAGCTTGTTGTGGCAGTGGAGAAGAAACCTTGCCCCTTATCATAGCACCCTGGAAGAACTGAAAATCTACAGGTCCCTAGAAGTATCTCTGAAAACAGCTATATAAACCCCCAAAGCTTGGGACAGTACATTCTCCACATTGGAAGCAGACTCTTATCTTAACAAAGAGCTTAAAACTCAAGTAATTGGCCGGGATTATGAACAAGCAGTGAAAAAAGAGTCAGACTATATTATCTTACTTTGGTGACAAAGAAGATCAAAACATAAAACCAGAAGAAAACAACAAAGCCAAAGCTCCTACATCCAAAGACTCCAAGAAAAATATGAAACAGTCCTAGGCCTTGGAAGAGCTCAAAAGGGATTTTGAGAAGCAAGTAAGAGAAGTAGAGGAAAAACTGAGAGTTTTGCAAGAAAATCACGAAAAACAAGTCAGCAGCTTGCTAAAGGAGACCCCCAAAAAATACTAAAGAAAATAACACCTTAAAAAATAGCCTAACCCAAATGGCAAAAGAGGTCCAAAAAGCCAATGAGGAGAAGAATGCCCTAAAAAGCAAAATTGGCCAAATGGAAAAGGAAGTCTAAAAGATTACTAAAGAAAATACTTCCTTAAAAATTAGAATAGAGCAATAGGAAGCTAGTGACTTTAGGAGAAATCAAGACACTGTAAAACAAATCCAAAAGAATGAAAAATTAGAAAACAATGTGAAATATCTCATTGGAAAAACAACTGACCTGGAAAATAGATCCAGGAGAGAGAATTTAAAAATTACTGGACTCTCTGAAAACCATGATCAAAAAAAGAGCCTAGACATCATCTTCCAAGAAATTATCAAGGAAAACTGCCCTGATGTTTTAGAACCAGAGGGCAAAATAGAAATTGAAAGAATCCATTGATCTCCTCCTGAAAGAAATCCCCAAAGGAAAACTCCTAGGAATATTGTAACCAAATTCCAGATTTCCCAGGTCAAGGAGAAAATATTACAAGCAGCCAGAAAGAAATAATTCAAGTATTGTGGAAACACAATCAGGATAACACCAGATTTAGCAGCTTCTACATTAAGGGACTGCAGGGCATGGAATATAATATTCTGCAGGGCAAAGGAGATAGGATTACAACCAAGAATCACCTACCCGGCAAAACTGAGTATAATCCTGCAGGGGAAAAAATGATCATTCAGTGAAATAGAGGACTTTCAAGCATTCTTGATGAAAAGACCAGAACTGAATAGAAAATTTGACTTTCCAATACAAGACTCAAGTGGAAAATGAAGAGGTAAACAGGAAAGAGAAATTGTAAGAGACTTATTAAGGTTGACCTGTTTACATTCCTGCATGGAAAGATGATATTTGTAACTCATGAGACTTTTGTCAGTATTAGGGTAGTTGGAGGGAAAAAAAATCATATATACATACATATAACATTACACATACATATAGCATTATACATACATATAATTTTATATGATATTTAATTTTTATTGAGATAGATAGATAGATAGATAGATAGATAGATAGATAGATAGATAGATAGAGGGCACAGGGTGAGTTAAAGATGAAGGGGTCATATCTGGAGAATAAAATTAAGGGGTGGGAGAGGATTATACTAGGAGAAGGAGAAAGGGAGAGGTAGAACAGAGTAAATTATCTCACACAAAAAAAAAACAGAAAAGAAAAGGCTCTTACAGTGGAGGGGAAACAGGAGAAGGTGAGAGGAAATGAGTGAATCTTATTTTCATAGGATTTGACTTAGGGAGGGAATAATACACACACTCAATTGGGTATGGAAATCTGTCTTACCCTACAGGAAAATAGGGGGGGAAGGGGACAAGAGAGTAGGGGGATGATAGAGAGGAGGGCAGATTAGGAAAGGTGGTAATCAGAAGCAAATGCTTCTGAGGAGGGACAGGGTGAAAAGAAAGAATAGAATAAATGGGGAGGTGGAATAGGATTAAGGGAAATAGAGTTAGTATTTCATAGCATGTCTACTATGGAAGTGTTTTGCATAACTGCACATGTATAACCTATATTTAGTTGCTTACCTTATCAATGAAGGTGGGTGGGGAGGGAGGAAGGGAGAAAATTTGGAACCCAAAGTTTTAAAAACACATGTTTAAAAAAAATGTTTTCACATGGAACTGGGAAATAAGAAATACAGGAAATGGCATACAGAAATCTATCCTGCCCTACAGGAAAATAGAAGGGGAAGGGGATAAGAGAAGCGGGGTTAGAGATAGAAGGGAAGGCAGACTAGGGGAAGGGATAGTCAGAATGCATGTCATCTTGGGGGTGGGGGGAGGGGTGAAATGGGTTGAAAATTTGGAACTCAAAATCTCGTGGAAGCAAATGTTGAAAACAAAAAATAAATACATTTATTATTAAAAAAGGGGGGGGAATATGAATTGGTCTCAAGCCTAAAATGTCCTCTTGGAAGATCTCAAAAAAGGATTATTCAAATCAAGTAAATAGGGAAAAGATGAGATAAGAAATGAGAGTTATGCAAGAGAATTATGAAAAAGAGAGTCAATAGCTTAGAAAAGGAAGGACAAAAATTGACAGAAGAAAACAGCTCCTTAAAAAATACAATTGACCAAATGGACAAAAAACACTGAAGAAAACAACTCCTTTAAAAGCAGCATTGGCCAAATGGAAAAGGAGGTACAAAATCTAACTGAAGAAAACAATTCCTTAAAAATTAGAATTGGGCAAGTAGAAGCTAATGACTCTATGAGACATCAATAATCAATAAAACAAAATCAAAAGAATGACAAACTAGAAGAAAATTTAAAATACCTCATTGGAAAAACAACTGCCCTGGAAAATAGATTCAGGAGAGATAATTTAAAATTTTTTGGATACCTGAAAACCATGATCAAAAAAAAAAGGACCTGGACATCATACTTCAAGAAATTATCAAAGAAAACTGTCTTGATATCCTAGAATCAAAGGGTAAAACAGTCATTGAGAGAATCCACCAATCACCTCCTGAAAAAGATCCAAAAGTGAAAACTCCAAGAAATATTGTAGCCAAATTTGAGAACTATCAGGTCAAGGAGACAATACAACAAATACCCACAAAAAAATAATTTAAATCTCAAGATGCTACAGTCAGGATTACAGAGGATTTATCAGCTTCTACAGGCCTTGGAATATGATATTCCGGAAAGCAAAAGTGCTTGGATTACAATCAAGAATCAACTCATCAAAAATGAGCATAATTTTTCACGGAAAAAGATGGACATTCAATAAAATAGGAGTCTTTCAAACTTTCCTGATAAAAAGGCCAAAGCTGGACAGAAAATCTGATCTTCAAATACAAGACACATGAAAAGCATAAAAACTTACACAGGAAAGAAAAAAATAACACATTATTCAATAAGGTTAAATTTTTACCTCCCTACATGGGAAGATGATACTTATAATTCATAAGAATCGTATCTCTATAGGCAGTACCAGGAGAACATCATCCATAGTAACAGTAACATTGTGCAATGACCAACTTTGATAGACTTAGCTCTTCTCAGTAATGCAATGATCTAAGACAATTCCAAGACTCACAATTGAAAACTCACATCCAGAGAAAGAACTATGGAGCCTGAATGCATATCGAAGCATACTATTTTCTCTCTTTTTTTCGTTTTTTCTTTTGAATGGTTTTTCCCTTTTCTTCTGATTCTTCTTTTACAACATGATTAATGTGGAAATATGTGTAGTATTATTGTATATGTATAGTATATATCAGATTGTATGCTGTCTTGGGGAGGTGGGAGGGTAGAGGGGGGAAAATTTAGAATTCAAAACCTCATAAAAATGAATGTTGAAAACTAAAAATAAATTTAAAAAAGAACTGTATCTCTATTAGGGCAATTAGAAGGAGTATAGAGGGGGTGGGTATAAGTTGACTTTGATGTGATGATCAAGAAAATTAATTAAGGCATGAACAAAAGGATTGTACTAGGGATGGCAGAATAGGGTAAATTATATTACATGCAGAGGCATGAAAGACCTATTACAGTCAAGGGAAAGAAGGGACAGGGTGAGCATTATTTGAACCTTACTCTCATCAGATATGGCTCAAAAAAGGGATAACATATACTCAGTGGGGCAGAGAAATCTATCTTAACCTATAGGGAAGTAGGAAAGGAAAGGGGAAAGAAAAGGGAGGGGTGCTATTAGAAGGGAGGCCAGATTGGGGGATGTGGTGGACAGAAGTTAAACACTGCTGAGGGATGACAGGGTGAAAGGAGAGAGAAAAGTATAAAAAGTGGGGAATAGGTTGGAGGGAAATACACAGTAATCATAAATGTGAATATGAATGGAATGAACTCTCACATAAAATGGAAGCAGATAGCAGAGTGGATTGAAAATCAGAAATATATTATTTACAAGAAACCCATTTGAAGCAGAGAGACACACAGAGAGTAAAAGTAAAAGGCTGGAACAGAATATGTTTTGCTTCAACTGATGCAAAAAAAAAAGCAGGATCTCAGACAAATCAAAAACAGATCTAATTAAAAGAGACAAGAGAGGAAACCACATTTTGTTAAAAGGTATCATAGACAATGAAGTAATATCAATACTAAACATATATGCACTGAGTGGTATAGCATCCAAATTCTTAGAGAAGTTGAGTGAGTTACAGGGAGAAATAGCAAAATTATACAAGTGGGGACCTTAACTTCCCCCTGTTAGAACAAGATAAATCTAGCCACAAAATAAAGAAGAAAGAAGTTAAGGAGGCAAATGGAATTTTAGAACACTTAGAAATGGTAATCCTCTGGAGAAAATTGAATGGGGATAGGAAAGAATATACCTTCTTTTTTTCTTTTTTTGGTTAGGCAATGGGGTTAAGTGACTTGCCCAGGGTCACACAACTAGTAAATGTTATGTGTCTGAGACCAGTTTTGAACTCAGGACCTCCTGACTCCAAGGCTGGAGCTTTATACACTGTGCCACCCAGCTGCCCCTGAATATACCTTTTTCTCAGTGGTACATGACACCTACACAAAAATTGAACATGTATTAGGTCATTAAAAAAACCTTGCAATCAAATGTAGAAAAGCAGAAATATTAAATGCAACTTTTTCAGATTATGATGCAATAAAAATGAGTTGTAATAAAGTGCCATGCAAAATAGATTAAAAATTAATTGGAAACTAAATAATCTAATCCCAAAGTGTGAGCCAAACAACAAATCATAGACACAACCAATAATTTCATCAAAGAGAATGACAATAATGAGACAGCATACCAAAATTTATGGGATGCAGCCAAAGCAGTACTTAAGGGAAATTTTATATCTCTAAATGCTTGTATGAATGAAAGAGAGAAAGAAGGGAATCAATGAATTGGGCATGCAACTAAAAAAACTAGGAAAAGAACATATTTTAAATCTCTAATTAAATACTGAATTAGAAATTCTGAAACTCAAAGGAGAGATTAATAAAATTGAAGGTAAGAAAAGTATTGAACTAACAAAAACAATATCATAAATAAACATTTTAAATTATATTTTTAAAAAAGAAAGAAGAAAATCAAATTACCAGTATCAAAAATGAAAAGGGTGAATTCACCACCAATAAAGAGGAGATTAATACAATAATTAGGAGCTATTTTGCTCAACTATGTAACAATAAATCTGACATTCTAAGTGAAATGAATGAATATTTACAAAAATATAAATCACCCAGCCTAACAGAAGAAGAAATAAAATATTTAAATAACCCCATTTTAGAAAAAAGAAATTGAACAAGCCATCAATAAACTCTCTAAGAAAAAAATTCCAGGGCCAGATGAATTTACAAGTGAATTTTGTCAAATATTTAAAGAACAATTAATTCCAATACTATATAAACTCTTCAGAACAGTAAGCAAAGAATGAATCCTACCAAACTCCTTTTATGACACAAATATGGTGCTGATACCTAAACCAGAAAGAGCCAAAACAAAGAAAATTATAGAACAATTTCCCTAATGAATATTGATGTAAAAAATTTAAATGAAGTATTAACAAAGAGTTTATAGCAATTTATCACCAAGATAATATGCTATGACCAGGTAGGATTTATACCAGGATTGCAGGGCTGGTTCAATATTAGGAAAACTATCAGCATAATTGACCATATCAATAACAAAATTAACAGAAATCATATGATTATCTCAATAGATGCAGAAAAAAGCTTTTGACAAAATATAGCACTCATTCCTATTAAAAACACTAGAGAGTATAATAATAAATGGAACTTTCCTTAAAATGAAAAGCAGTACCTATCTAAAACCATCAGCAGGCATTATCTGTAATGGAGATAAGTTATAAGCTTTCCCAATGAGATCAGGGGGAAATAAGGATTCCCATTATCACCACTATTATTCAGTATTGTACTAAAAATATTAGCTTTAGCAATAAGAAAAGAAAAAGAAATTGAAACAATTGACAATGAGGAAACAAAACTGTAACTCTTTGCAGATGATATGATGATATACTTGGAAAATCCTAGAAAATCAACTAAAAAACTACTTAAAGTAATTAACAGCTTTAGCAAAGTTGCAGAATATAAAATAAACTTACATAAGTCATCAGCATTTCTATATATTACCAACAAAGTCCAGCAGCAAGAGAGAAAATGAAAAATCCTACTTAAAATAATTCTAGACAATATAAAATATTTGAGAGACTACTTGTCAAGACAAACCCAGGAACCATATAAACACAATTACAAAACACTTTTCACACACATAAAGTCAGATCTAAACAATTGGAAAAATATCAATTGCTCATGGGCGGGCTGAACTAATATAATAAAAATGATAATTCCACCTCAATTAATTTACTTATTCAGTGTCATACCAATCAAACTACCAAAACATTATTTTATAGAGGTAGAAAAAATAATAACAAAATTCATCTGGAAGAACAAAAGGTCAAGAGTATTAAGGGAATTAATTTTTAAAAAATGCAAAGGAAGGTGTCCTAGCTGTACCAGATCTAACACTATGTTATAAAGCAACAATCATCAAAATTATTAGGTACTACACAGTGAAACTGAGTATAATCCTTCAGAAAAAAATTGGGCTTTCAATGATGTTGCGGATTTTTAAGAATTCCTGATGAAAAGACCAGAGCTGAACAGAAATTTTGACTTTCAAATGCAAGACTCAAGAGAAGCATAAAAAGGTAAACAAGAAAGAGAAATCATAAGGGATTCAATAAGCTATTTACATAAAGTCCATATATGGGAAGATCATACTTGTGACTCCTAAGAACTTTCTTATTATTAAGGTACTTAGAATGAATATATATAGACAGAGGGGATAGGAATGAGTTGAATATAATTGAATGATATCTAATAAAAATTAAATTAAGAGGCGACAAAGAAGAATTCATTTGGAAGAAGGGAAAAGAAGAGGTAGAATGGGGTAAATTATCTCACATAAAAGAGCCACAAAAATTTCTACAGTGATGGGGAAGATGGGGTTGGTGTCAGGCAACACTTGAACCTTACTCTCATTGAAATTGACTCAAAGTGGTAATAACATATAGAAATCAGCTGGGTATAGAAATCTATCTTATCCTACAAGAAATTAGGAGGTAAAAAGGATAATAGAAAGTGGGGAGGTTGATAGAAGGGAGAGTGTATTGGAGAGATGGTAGTAAAAAGCAAAGTACTTTTAAGAATGGATAAGGTGAAGAGAAAAAGAGAGTAGCATAAACAAGGGGAAATAGAATGGAGGTAAATACACAGTTAGTAATCAAAACTGGAAAAGAAGTTTCCAACAGATTTCTCTCATAAAGGCCTCATTTCTCAATATAAAGAGAACTGAGTCAAATTTATAAGAAAACAAATCATTCCCCAGTTGACAAAATGGTCAAAATATATGAACAGAAAGTTTTCAGACAAAGTAATCAAGATATCTATAATCACAGAAAAAAATGCTCTAAATCACTATTAATTAGAGAAATGAAAATTAAAACAACTCTGAGGTAATACCTCACACCTAACAGATTGTCTAATATGACAGAAAATGCAAATGACAAATATTAAAGGGGATGTGAGAAAAATTGAGACACTAACACACTGTTGGTAGAATTATGAACTGATTCAACCACACTGGAGAGCAATTTAGAATTATATCCAAAGGGCTATAAAATTGTGCATACTCTTTGACCCAGCAATGCTACTACTAGGTCTATATCCAAAAGAGATTTAACAAAAAGGAAAATGACCTATTAGTATTTATCATAACTCTTTTAGTGGTGGCAAAAAATTGGAAATTGAGGGAATGTCCATCAATTGGAGAATGGCTGAACAAGTTGTGATATATGATTGTGATGGAATATTATTGTCTTCAATACATTCATTATGATGGAATACTATTGTGCTATATGAAATGACAAGTGGTATATTCTCAGAAAAACTGGAAAAACTTACATGAACTGATGCAAAGTGAAATGAGAAGAACCAGAACACTGTAACATTAACAGCCATAGCATACAAAGATCAACTGTGAATGATTTAACTATTCTCAGCAATACAATGGTACAAGACAAATCTGAAGGACTTATGATGGAAAATGCTATCTCCAAACTCAGAACTGATAGAGTATGAATGCAGGTCAAAGCATACTTCTTCTTTTTAAAACTTTGTTTATTTTTTTTTTGTTTTTTTTCTTGGTTTGTGTTTTCTTTCATATTATGGATAATATGGAAATGTGTTTTGCATGATTCGCATATATAACCTATGTCAAATTGCTTGCCTTCTCAATGATGGGGGAGGGGTTGGAAGGAGAGAAAGAATTTGGAATTTAAATTTTTTAAAAATGAATGTTAAAAATTGTTTTTACATGTAACTAGAGAAAAATAAAATAGTAAATATATAGATATAGATATATATAGTCCATAGGACTTATTGGACTAATTAATGGAAGAATGAAACTTTTTCTTGACCCCTTTAAGAAATTTTGGCAAATAACCAGTTTCCTTTCTCTTGGGGGCTTTGGAATCCTTTGTATAGTTGACTCTTAAAGGGATACATACTCTCTCATTCAATCTAATGCTAGAAATGGAGATGAATATCTGGTTTCCTGGCCCAGTTAAGTACTCAAAACAGTTGAACACTTTGAATGTTGAATATGATCAATCAAGAGAATTCCTTTCCCTTCCTTTCATCATTTTAGCAAGGCTATTTCTATGCCATCACTAACACTCACATTGAATAGAAATTTATGAAAAAGCTTTTGCATTCTGTTCTAAATGCTGTTTTACAATTTTGAAGTAAATGCTTTTAACGATGGAAGTTTCTGCTATTCCAGAAGCAAATGAGTTTATCCATCCATAATATTTCCTTTCACATACACTAGATGTCACTCTATAACTTGAAATATAGGCTGGGTTTTATGCTATTCCTCTGAGGCAAAAACCAACTTAAGATCATATTCCCAAAGTAAGAGGTTCAACAGGTTACTTTGATTGTGTTTGAGCAAGTACATCCTAACAGATAAATTCCATTTGAATACAATTCCCCATTTAGCACATCAAATCTTAAAGGTTATGCTATAGTGCCTGTATCACCAATGCCCTTCTACAGAAATTATTCATCAATTAGAGATGTTTATATTTAGAGGTAACTGATTATTGTCCTATAATTTAGGTGGAAATAATCATGAACTTGATACTTAAAAGAAATCACGGTGGTCCTAATGAAAATCAATGGCTTTACAAGAAACAGACTCAAGTCTCCTGACAATCAATGAACAATTGTTTCTTAAGCACCTACTATGAACCAAGCAGTGTGCTCCAAAGAAAAACAAATGAAATAGTCCCTGCTCTCAAAGATCTTCCTCTCTATTGAAAGAGAGAATACATGTGGATAGAGATATAGGGATAGGATATGTGATAGGGGCTGGTCCAGTGATTTCATTGATCTAGAATTACCAGATAAGGAAAGGCTTTCTACCAATGCAAGTCAGCACCTTCTCTACAAAATCTTTAAGAATTGCCCAGAGCACTGAGATGTTAAGTGACAACTTGCCCAGGGCCATTCTACCAGTATGAGACAGAGACTGATAGCTCCCAGGTATTTTACATAGGGAAGGCACTAGCAGTTGGGAGAGTTATGAAAAGTTACATGTAGCCAGTGGAGCTTGACACGAGTTTTCAAGGGCAAAAAAAAAGGATATGATGAGGCAGAAATGAGGAAGGAGAGCATACCCAGATAGGGGGAAAGACACCAAGACAGCAGATGCAACATTATTTGGCAACAAGGAAGTCAATTTGCCTAAATTGAAGAGTATATGAAGAGGAATATTAAAATATAAGGCAACCTGAGGTCATCTATAGTAGGCAGATGTGTGTGTTCTCTTGCAGAGGAAAATGGAGAGTAGGAGGACATGCAGGTCACTAGGGCAAATGGAAGAAAAGGAGTTAATGTAAGTGTCAGAAGCTGGACAGAAGTGTTGTAAGCTTAGAAGTTATAGAATAATAGAGCTCAAAGGGACCTTAGAGATCATCTTGTGTACCCCAACCCCTTCACTTTATGGGGAAGGGATTTGAGGAGAGAATAGAAGCCCAGAGAACTGAAGTGACTTGCCTAACATCACACAACCAGTTAGTGGCATTGTTGGCCTCAATCCTAACGCCTAGTCTAGTATCTTTGCCCTATGCCATGCTGATTTTCATTATTAAGAATAGCCAATTGTAAATGTGCATATCAATAGATTTGGGGTTCAATACCTTCCCAACTTTGAAATTAGTGTCTTGTATTTTGGGGAAGGGAGAGAAAAATTTTAATTTATCATGAAGTTCTAGTTTTGATATCACTGAATTCTAGATATAGTTGGGATGATCAAATTTAGTAAGTCCTGAAAACTACTAATATTTAATTTCCAGAATTTTAGAGTTCTAAGGGATGTTGAGAATACAATTAAGTAGGTTCTTATTTTACAGATGTGGAGATTAAGACCCCAAAAGACAGACAAGTTAAAGGGTTGAACAGAAGAGTGTCTGTCAAAGTGGTGGTTATAAGTGTTATTGGTATTTAAAATTGTGAAACAAAAAGCTTGCATTACATAGAATGAAGAAAAGAGTGATAGAGCAGAAAATGGCATCTCCTTGTCTAGAGATCATTCCTTTTAATGGATATAGCTTTATAAATTTAGGAACCAGGCCCAATGCAGGTGTGAATGAGGACCTAATCACTCAATAATCATTGTATAGAAAGAAAAGCTAAGGGAAAATGCTGGCACGACAGAGCTTGCCTCATTGTGTTTCAAGTATCTGCAGAAGGAAGATATGAAATAAAGGATGCAGTCCTGAGTATCATGTTTCAGATAGACTTTTGACATGCTGGAGTTTTCTTGGAAGACATTGATCTGGATGGAGCCATGATTTAAAACCATGTCATACAGGGAGCAGTTGAAAATTAGGGCCTTTAGCCTTCAAAAGACAAATCTTGGTAAGGGTATCTCCATAATTTTCAAATAATTAAAATGTCATTTCAAATACATAAAGTATTCTTATTGGTGCCAGATGACAGAAGTAGGATGAATAGGGGAAAGTTACATGGAAGAAGATCTGAGCTTAATAGAAGTAAGAAATTTCTGACAATTAGAACTCTCCAAAAATGGAATGGACTGTCTCAGGAAATACTACTTTCTTCATAGTTGGAAGTTATGTAAAGGCTAAATGACCATTTATTGAGAGCATGATAGAGAAGTTTTACACTTCAGGAACTGTTTGGACTATGAGGTCTCAAAAACCCCTACTATTATTCAACTTTTTTTCCTCCAATCTTATCACTAGGTATAGTTAATTCATTGTTCAAATACAAGGCTTGGCATTGTAGTATGTGGCAAAGCTTGGCTAGAATGAGATAAGATGGCCAAAACTCACAGAGGCTGTGAGGAATCTCTTGCATGGAGTATGTATGTGTGTTATGTGTGTGTGTGTATTATATGTAGATATCTATATCTATGTACACATACATGTATGTATGTGTGTGTGTGTGTGTGTATCTTGTACTGCCTCACATCTCTCACATGAGAGTGTGAATACATACTTACTCTCTGGCTCATTGACTATAATCCTACTCTCACACTAGCATGTCTAGGTTCTAAAAGATGACCACTATATGATTATACTCACTCAAATTCACTCAGATTCCTAGGGGCAATCCTGTTGAAGAGAAATCTTTTTCTGCTTTACACTCTAGCATTTGAACCACCACCAATGTATTTCTATTTATACAACCAGTCATTTACAATAATGACACTTTAATCTCTTAAACATAACCCTTTACTTAATAATATTTAAAAAGAAATCATAGAAATATTATAAGTACTCATACAGTAACATAATTGCATAAATAACAAGGTGTCACAAACCTCAACCAATCCTAGTTTAACCTAGGTTGCACTCTTCCACCAAATACCCTTAAGGATACTGGCCATATACTTAAAGAGATCTACCGGTGAGAAATATGAGTGAGGAAAACTCATGTAATCAGGGGGACTCTTAAATTCTGTAACCTTCAGTTTCAGATAAATTGCATTTGTTGCCTAATCAAAAAGAGGTTCTGTTGTTCATATCTCCCCATATATAATGGCTTATTAAATGCAAAATTCAGCAGTGAATATCTCAGAACACTCAGATGGGAAGCAAGTACTTCAGCAATTGAAAATGTTTTAGGACTTTGGTCAGGCTTAACTCAGCAACAAATCTTAAATTGATAGTACATTATACCCACATAGAACATAAAATGCCTAGAGAAATGCTTTCTTACTACAGGTTCCTTGGTGGAAAGTATTCAAATCATAAGATTCAGAGCTGGCAGGGACTTCAGATATCATGGAGTCTATCCCTTAACTTCATAGATAAAGAATATGAGCCCCAGAGGATTTATGACTTAGACAAGTTCATATAGGTAACAGGTAGCATAGCTAAAGATTCAAACCTAGTCTTCTCTTTATAGTACATGAATTGCCTCTCTACTTTGAAAAATACTTTTTTAAGTTTGAAGGTATCATAGGTAGATAGATAGATAGATAGATAGATAGATAGATAGATAGATAGATAG
>NW_020954557.1:66461439-66479423 GCF_900497805.2 Vombatus ursinus
TAGATAGATAGATAGATAGATAGATAGATAGATAGATAGATAGATAGATAGTTAGATAGATAGATATACAAATACAAGAAATCAAGACGATCCCTACACTCATTCTAATAATGGAAAATGTCACATCAGAAAGTGAGGTGAAGGCTTAATTCCAGGAAAGATAAGATGAAAAATCACGTATCAGACAGTAGAGTATGGTGAGAGTGGACTTTGAGTTTCTCTTAGGAGAATGTAGGGAGAAGGGACTAAGTAGAGAAGTGGAATGGTTTGGAGCTGATGGCCAGGAAGTGAGGTGGAAGTTCACTAATTCTTCCTTTGCTCCATTTTGGTTTAAAAGAAAAGCCAGAGGTTTAAACATGCAAGAGCTATACATTTTAGTGAGATCCCTCCTTTGGACATCATGCAGTTACTATCAAAGCCTGTGACCTCAGTAGATATAGAGCCCCTTTTCCATCCATTGTCTAAATAAATTTAGTATTTTGTCATCTGATTCAATTTATTTAAAATAGAGAAGAAACTAAAAAGAATTACATATTTCCTGGAAGTCTACTCAAAAAGCACCTGGCAATTCAAAGCTTTAATAGCTTAAAATTACATTTGGACTTTTGAGATGACCTGTTACTAGCATTGACATTAATACCTAATAGTCCTATTGTCTCTACACTCTTTCTGTTATTTAGATGGTTAGTTTTCATATAACCTAGGACAAAGTTCTTCTTTATGAATAATAGACATATCTAGTAGTAATAACTCACATTTATACAATATCTTAAAGTTATTAAGTACTTTCATAATTATAATCAATTCCTACTTTGTTGTTGTTGTTGTTCAGCTCTTTCAGTCATATTTGACTCTTCATGACCCCATCTGTGGTTTTCTTGGCAAAGATACTAGAGTGGATTGCCATTTCCTTTTCCAACTCACTTTATAGATGAGGAAGCTAAGGCAAACAGGGTTAAATGATTTGCCTAGGGTCACACAGCTAGTATGAGTTTGAGGCCAGATATTAACTCAGAAAGATGAGTCTTCCTGACTGCCCACCTAACTGCCCAAAATTCCTACTTTACCATCAAGGAAACTGAGGCTCAGAAACTTATCCATAGTCACAGTGCTATTAAATGGCATGTATAAGACTTGAACCTAGGTCTTCTGACATTCAAAAGAGTGCATTGTCTACTATGCCACACTGTCTTTGTATCAGAAAACATCAGAAGCAACTGAAAATTTCAAAAACAAAAATAGAAAAATGTCTTTAATTTAAGTGGATGTCTTTGAAATATGTATGGTGTTCTTTGGATTAATGTCAAGTTTCTTCACAGCCATTGCTGAAGCATAGGCAAAGTTCAAGGTCAAGAGTATTCTAGAGTTTGTCTTCCTAGTCAACCTGAATGCTTACAACTCTGTCCAAAGTGCACCCTCACACTACACACTTTTCATGTAGATTTCTGAAGTTCCAGTGTTTGTATTCATATGAAAAAAGAACTTAAAAGGAGGTATTCAGCTGAATATGACTGACAGGCTAACATGACTGAATAAAATCATCACAATACAGGTCGCTCACATTCCAGCAATTTTAGTGAAACATTTGCAAAGCTGCTCAGTATTTGTGAATGGAGGATTCTATTTTCTAGAGACTCTGGCTGCCATCAGTTATGATTGTATTAAATTCTCACCATAATAGGTACAAATGTCCATAAATGGTGCTATATTACAGCTTAGGAAAACCGTGAAGCATTCAATCTGGTTTAGAAAAGGAAAGGGGTTTAGGGTTTTTGGCAAAGTCTGAAAGGCTCTAGGGACTGTTGTAATAAGCATGGGGAAGATTGAGGTCATGCACCTAACTGAATAGAGTTAAGTGAACACCTACACATATATGGCTGAAGATTTTCATCTGGTAATGAAAACTGTCACCAAGCATTACTTCTCAGGCCACACACTATCTGATGACAAATGGATGGTTTCAGAAGTAGAATGTTGAATCAAGATAGTCCACACATCCCCTGGGGAACTGAGAACACAGTCATGTGCTAATGAGTCACTAATCTTAAAAACAAGTTAAAGGTCTAAAAAATAAAGTGTAAATTTCTCTATGCCAAAAGTATAAGTAGAGCTACAATCTAAATAAATTTGCCAATGCTTGAGCACCTGAGCATGAAAGATATCAAAGAACCCAACCTAGGAGTTAGAGTGTTAACACTCTTCTCTATTTACAACTTCTTCCAATTTAACCAGAGATATAAGATAGAGTGTTATCAGAGACCATCAGATTTTTATAAACCATATTATTTAATGCAATATTCAATCCAGCTATCTGAATCTTGTTGTCATTCTCCTCCCAGAGGAGAATACTCAAATGGCTCAAATCAGCAAAGAGAAAATATAAAAGGTAAAGGAGACCATGTTAACGGTCAGAATAAAAGAAATAGCCAATAATACCTGCATCTTTTTTCTTCTATGTTTAAATGTTATCCCAGAAGTTTCTGGTATTACAGAGGAGTCATAGATCAGTTATAGTTACACATAGGCTGACGGAGAAATCTTTTTGATTTTTTTTTTTTGCTTTAGTGTTCCTCCTCCTAAATTTCCAGCTACACAATGGCCTATGATAGAGATTTAAATTTACTATAGATATGTCACACTATTTCTTAAAGAACTCAAGCAACGTCATTATACTAGCCCCACTTGACAATTACCATTTAAGATAGGATTTCTAACAATTTCTAACAATGATCACCTTAAATGTGGCCAAACCATCAAATTGAAGCATGACTACAAGGACATTACCTGTATAGGATATGCAGTGAGTAGGTGGCAAGAAGATATTTCTACCTAGGCTTAAGTCCCGCTTTGTAGAAGAAATTCTGTGAAGACACAGAAAAATGAAACTTGAAATAATGTCCCATGGCTTTGGGGCTCCTGATAAGAAAGAATAGAAGCTAAGAAAAGGATAACTAAGTAGAATACAAACCCCTTGAAAGAGGCAGCTAGGTGGTGCAGTGGATAGAGTACCAGTCCTGGATTCAGGAGGACCTGAGTTCAAATCTGGCCTCAGACACATAACACTTACTAGCTGTGTGACCCTGGGCAAGTCACTTAACCCCATTGCCTAGCCAAAAACAAAAAAAAAACTCCTTGAGGACAGAGAATCTTTGTATGTACATGACCTAGAATAGAGTCTTACACAGAGCAGCATTGCCGTACAAGTCAAGTCAGCAGGCATTTATTAAGTGGTTAATATGTGCCAGGTGCTGTGCTAAGCCCCAGGGATACAAAGAAAGGCAAAAAAAAAAAATTATCCCTGCCCTCACATTCTAATGGGGGAGTCAACATGTCAGGTCAAGTCGACAAGTATTTATTAAATGTCTACTGTGTGTTAAGTCCTGGGAATAGAAAAAAAGGCAAAAAACAGTTCCTGCTCTCAAGAACCTGCTCACAGTCTAACAGGGGGAAAATATACAAACAACTATGTACAGTATAAGCAAGATATATGCATGTCAAACTAGAGATAATCTCAGAGGGAAAGCACTAGAATTCACAAGGACAAGGAAAGTCTTCTTGAAGAAGGTGGGACTTCAACTGGGATTTGAAAAAAGCCAGGGTAAACAACTAGGTAGAATATGTGTACGTACATGTGTGTGTGTTTTATATAGGCACATATACATATATACATACATTTATGCATGTATATATATATGTATATAGAGAGAGAGAGAGAAAGGAAGGAAGGAAAAAAGAAAAGGAAGGAAGATAGATAGATAGATACATAGATAGATAGATGGATAGACAGACAGATAAATCATATACATGCTTAATATATACATAGAGTATAGGGAAGGCACTCTGACCAGGGAAGGAATCAATAGCCCAGAAATAGTTTTTTGAGGAAGTGGGATTTGAGCTGAGTCTTGAAAGGAATCAAAGAAATTAATATATGAAAGTGAGAGGGCAGAACATTCTAAGGATGGAAGGTTAGTGTAAAGACACAGAGAAGGATGACTGAATGTCTTTTGAGAGAAATAGCAAATAGGACAGTGTAGCAATGCATAAAGTGAATAAATTGTAGTGGTGTCTGCAAACTGGAAAGGTACTAAAAGGGCAGGTTATGAGCTGTAAGTACCAAATACAGTTTATATTTATCTTGGAGGTGATAAGAAACTACTGTTGTTCATTCATTTCATTCATGTCTGACTCCCTGTGACCCCATTTGGGTTTTCTTGGCAAAGATACTGGAATGATTTGCCATTTCCTTCTCCAGCTCATTTTACAGATGAGGAAGCTGAGGTAAATGAGCAACAACTAGTAAGTGTGTGAGACCAGATTTGAACTCAAATCTTCCTGACTCTGAGCCTGGCGTTCTATCCACTATATCATCTTGCTGCACCAGGGAATGAGTGAGATTACTGAATTTTGGGGTGGTGTCATATATGCACTTTAAAAAAATTACTTTTGGTGTGACCCTGGGCAAGTCACTTAACCCCAATTGCCTTAAAAAAAAAAAGAAAGAAAAAAATTACTTTTGGGGCAGCTGGGTGGTGCAGTGGATAGAGCACCGGCCCTGAAGTCAGGAGGACCTGAGTTCAAATTCGGCCTCAGGCACTTGATACTAGCTGTGTGATACTGGGCAAGTCACTTAACCCCATTGCCTGGCCAAAAAACAAAAATAAAATAAAATAAAATAATTAATTAATTAAAATTTTTTAAAAATTTACTTTGGTAGCTGAGTAGATGAAGGGTTGGAATAGGGAGAGATTTAAGGAAGGGAGAAAAATTAGACTATTGTAATGGTCCAGGAAAAAAAGTGATCAAGGCTTGCACTATAGAGTAGAATCTATAAGTGGAGGGGGGGAGGATTTAAGAGATATTGTGAAGATAAAATAATGAAACTGAATAATAACAATAATAACATTTATATAATGCTAATTATGTGCCAAGCACTGTGTTAAATACTTAATAATTACTAGCTCATTTGAGCCTCACAACAACCCTGGAAGGTAAGTCCCATTATTATTTCTGTTTTACATATGAGGAAACTAACATAAACAGAGGTTTAATTGATTTATCCAGGGTCATATAGCTTATAAATGTCTGAGGCTAGATTTACAGTCAGATCTTCCTAACCCCAGGCCTAGCACTCTATGCACTATGCCACTTAGCTGCCTCCATCTCTGGATTCCAGGCATTTCAACTGGCTGTCCACTATTCCTGGAATGTTCTTCCTCCTAATCTCTGTTTCCTGGATTCTCTGGTTTCCCTCCAGTCTCAAAAAACAGATGCTTAATAAATGCTTATTGACTTGACTAAAGGCTTCTGAGCAGGGGATTGGCATGGTTAGAGCTTTGTACTAGAAAAATTATCCTGGCAATAATGATTTGAAGGAAGAGAGAAAAAAAGAGCAGGAAGTGACCAAATAGGGACTGAGAGTAATTCAACTGAGAGATAATGAAGGCCTGAAATATATTGTTGGGAGTGAAATTGCAAAGGAGGACATATAAGACAATAGAGGAATTATGGAATGGATGGGAAAGAGGCAAAGAAAGCTCCAAAATTTCAAATCTTGCTGACTGGGAAGATGGCACTATTATTTAAAAAAGGCAACAGGGAAGATAAGAGGAAGGGAAAATTTAGGGAAAATGTTAGATTTTAGAACATGCTGTATTTTTTTAGATGCAAACAAGACCTCTGAATAGAAATGTGTGATAAGCAAATTAAAAATTCAGGGCTAGAAATCCAGCATAGTCAGAGTTGAAAATGTTGGTCAGATAGAGGATGATTGAAACTGAATAGCGTCATCTATTGACTAAGTGTCATCTCTTAGACCAGGTAAACCCTGCCTTCTGCAGCAATTACTAGTTTGGATTTAGTCTCCTGGTTTTTGGCCTTGGTTGCTTCTTTGACTCTTCTTGCAGTTTCACATCCATATTTGGCTCTGTCCCTTGCTGTGAACATGACAGTTCCTACCCAAATGCTGTTGAAAGTGTCAGTAGCCAAACTCCTGGCACTTCCAAGGTACTTTGCTTCCTAAGTCCTGCTTGGCCTTTTCTCCTGGTGTAGTTCGTTCATGGACTGCCTGCGCAGCCCTGAGATGCCTAGACACCCGTGGAGCCCTTGCTTCTGTTGTTTGTCTATTATGGTTCTATGGATGTTGGAGATTGAGCCGCCTGTATATCAAGCTGCCTGGTTACTTCTAGCCATGTCTCCTGCCCAACTCCAAGCTTCTGCAGGGTTCAGGCTCGATGTTTTTATAGTCCCAGCATGGGTAGAAGAGCTGATAGAGCTTTCTCTTTGGTTTTCTTTAATGGTTCTTCCTTCTAGTGAAGTTCTAGAGGTGTTTCTGGAGGGTTTGTAGTTGGTCTGGGTTCCAAAAATGCCTAATATGCGGTTATCTTCCCCTCAGGAAGTTGTAAATATGTAAAGAGAGAAGATGTAATGATACTCCATGTGCCATATGTAAAGATATGCTTTGTTTTCATGCTTTTTTATAAATTTCAAATGATTTTATAGTATATCCATAAGGTTCAGCAACACTGGCATTATTATGCAATTTGGTCAATAAGAAACTGAAGGAAAATGATATTAAGTCACTTGCCCAAAGTTACACATATTAAATTCCAACATAAAATGATCTTAAGGAAGTCTTCATCTCCAGTCACATAAATAGAGCCAGGAAAACAGCAAACATTTGATGATTATCTTGCTTTAATACTTTAAGGATCTATAATTATACAGTTTACTAATTAGCTTGTTGAATTACTATAGCTGAATAAGTCTATGGTCATGCTGATATTGAGAGTCTTTGAACATAGCTAGGCTGTTGTTTGATGGCAAACAGTCTATGGATGAGAGCATAATCAAAGATTCCAATAGTGTAAGTTACTTACTTAATAAAAGGATTTGTTCTGTGAAGTCTGGATTCAGTCAAAGAGCCACACTTGAGGACCTAGAGGGCCACATGTGGTCTCAAGGCCGCAGTTCCCCACCCCTCTAAGACTTATCAAAAGCATGTGCTTTACTGGTATAGCCTCTGAAACCCAGGGTCACATCCCCACATTGGAAGACAATTTCAGTGTAAGTTGATGAATACTATAGTAAGTAAATAAAATGGCTCATCAGCAGAAACCATGACAATCCTACTTGACCTGTCATTATGTGTACTCTCCCTTGTTTCTATAAATCCAATCTGAATATAGATCCTTGCCTCTTAGTCATTTCAATAAATTTGCAGAAGACAGAAACTTTAGAGTTTGAATACATAGTTTCAAGTCACATAAAATATTAGTGGGATGCCCTCCTCCCAGTCCCTTCACTCCCTGAATGATTAATTCTTCATGCTATCCTTTATATAGTTGAAACAAACAACAGAGCCTTGCAAAGTATAAACAGAATATGGCATCCTACCTTGGTTTAATTGTGGTAGATTTGGGGATAGAGAATGAATGTTATATATTTTTTCAGTCTTTTTTGCTCAGGAATGCTTGTAGACTTCTGACTTTAACCACGTTGAAATCTGACTAAACACAAGCACCCTTTCTTTATTACATATAAATGATGGATCAGCAACACTAATGGCTTTAAACTGAGCAGTGGCTTTTTTTCCCCAGGGGCTCAAATCAAGCAAACTCTAGAGATTTGTTAGAAAAATCACAGGGTGAAAATAATGACAACAATTTCACAGAGGTGAAATTGCCCATCCTGTACTTCTAAAAATAGGATGGAGCAATGTTGAATTGAATGGTATCATACTGAAACCTCTCTTCCATGGATAGTCATCAGGATTATTTTTAGTTGAACTTGAGGATGATTTATTCCAGGTTGTACAAAGTACTTCATCTCTCAATGGAAAAAACATATATGAACAGAAGAGAGCACCATGCCTCAGACTCATCTGAATCATTTCATAGAGTGTCCCAATTAAATAAAGAACTGTGTCAGGTTCCCCTGTGTGGAACTAGAAGGTTAGAAAGAACCTCTTTGTTTTCCCTAAGATCATAGGATCAAGCAAGCACAATTTAAGTAGCAGAGGAAGATGAATGAACATTCTTTTACTCCTCATTTTCACATTGCTCTGGAAAATACTTGAAGCATTGCTGGATTTGGCTCTTTATTTAGCATTATCAGTTTGCATTTTTGAATACCAGAGTACAAATGCCCTTTCAGAGGCTCTACAGAAGCAATAGAAAAAGGACTGCATCCCTTACAGCAACTTATTATAAAAACACAATGCACAGACATGTACATACTAATGATGCTTCACTTATCTAACGTTGTTGAGAATGAGTTGTTCTGCACGAACTTTCCAGGTAAGGATAGATAGATACATACACACATCTATACATACACACATTCATTGATATACACTTTCAGATAAAATAAATACATACATCAATGAGATATATACATGAATATATACATAGATGATGATGATAAGAGAGAGAAAAACTAAGAAGGAAAGAAAAAAGAAAGCAGTTTATTAAGAGAAAACAATTTATTAAGCATTTACTATGTTCCCAGGACTGAAGTTTAACCACTTTAAAAACTAAAAGTGATTTTCACTTTAAAAATCACTCTGGATGAGAATCTTCATGGCCTTCTTGAACAGTCCATTCATCCAAGGACTAGAATTTTGTCAGGTTTTGATATAATGAGGCTACAGATCCACTAAACCCCAACATCAACAGGCATATTCTAATCACTTCTATTTCTACCCAAACAGACCCTTGTTTTCAAAAACAGTAGGTGGCACAGTAGATAGAGCACTGGGCCTGGAGGCAGGAAGACCTGAGTTCAAATCCTGACTCAGATACTTATTAGCTGCATGATCCTGGGCAAGCCACTTAACCTCTGCCTCAGTTTTCTCAACTATAAAATGGGAATAATAATATCACCTACCTCACAGGGTTGTTTTGAAGTTCAAATGAAGTAATATTTATAAGGCACTTAGCACAGTACCTGTCACATAGCAGACCTACACAAATGCTTATTCCTTCTCCTCTTCTCCTCTTGTTACCTACTTAGCCATTTTTAATCCTATACGATTGAACCAGTAAGGAAGATGGTCCACCTCTTATGGCCACAGTCATAGTTCCTATGTTTCCTGCAGAGAGCTTCTTCTTAGTAAATTTCCTTTGGTACATCTGCCAATCCTGGCCTTCTCTGGAGCTCTTCATTTGTCATATGATGAAGCAGGAATATTCTTCATGTCATTCTTTCCATTGCATTTGTGTGATCACAAATTTCTATTTTTCATTTTTCCTTCTGAACCAACATGAATTTGTGGACAATCAATCCACTTAGATTTGAAATTCTGCCCAGGGCTAAGTTGTCCTCACTGGTGAGTGAGTGAGTAGAAATTCACCTAACCCCTTATATATAGCTGGCTCCATATCATACTTCATATTCAGTCCAACAATTCACCTAGGCATCTTGCCAATTACTCTGCTGTCAAACACAAAAACTTTACCCCTAACTCTTTCCCAATCCACCCACTACCACTATCCACTTCTAGAAGCAATAATTAAATCAATACTACCATTGCTTATAGGATGGACATAGCAATCCATTGTCCCTTGGCTCCATTGACCCATCCCTGTGACTTCCCGAACCAAAACTTACTATTCATACATCACTCATCTATATGCATTATTTCTCCCAACTGTGATAAAAGCTCCTTGAGGGAATGGAATATCTTTTTTTTTTAATTTGTATCCCCAAGTATCTGGAGCATTGTAGATACCACATAAATACTTTGTCATTTATTCAATGTTATACCATGTGGATTATTTCAGGCAGCACTGCATAGCACATTTCTACATGGATCCTCTTGAGGAGTTGTCAGTGTTCTTTGTACCTCCATTTATTTTTATTAAGATTTACTTCTCAAAGCACAATTAATTATTGGAGTTTGTCTTGGAATTTTGGCATGGAAATAACAAAACAAAACTGTCCACAAAGAGCAAATGCATGCAGTGTTCATGATCAATATGGTAGAAATATCATACTAAATAATATAAACTTTTCTTGATGACTCAGGACAGTCACCATGAGCCTCAATTTTGAACCATGTCCTAAATACACTGATTTCTTTGGGGGCTTTGGCAGAAGTGTAGGAATATTTTCTCTTTTACTAAATAGCCAGAGTGCTCTAAGCATTCCAACTTTTTTTCCTTATTTATATTTTTCTATCTCCTTGTTCACTCAGTTATCACTTCATTCTTTCCTCATAAATGTGTTTAATACCTTCTATTTGAAGGTACTTTGCTGTAATCTAGGACTAAGCAGGCAACAAAGATTCTACTCTCAAGACATTTATAATCTAAATGTAGGCCAGGATAAGTACACAAATAACTAAAATACTAAAGAGTAAGTAGAAAAGAACAAAGGAGGAACGTGCTATGAGAAATCAGAAGGAATGTCCTTATATTCCCGGACTAGGAAAAACAATGACAAAAGGCATGAAAGGAGAAAACAGGATGAGGATAGGGGAAACAGAATAGTCCAGTTTGTCTGGAACATCAAAAAATTTAAATAATATGTGATAAGCTTGGATGGGAAGGTTGGAAGCAGATTATGAAGGATGTTGAATGCCAGAATCAGAAGTTTTTAACTTTACTTATTAGGCAATGAGGAGCCATTGAGGGTTTCTATGTAGAGAAGGGCATGATTTTAGTAGTGCATTAGGGATCAGAGAATTTAGAGCTAGAAAAACCTTATAGATCATCTAGTCTAATTCTCTCATATAATAGAAGAAATGGGCTCCAGAGAGGTTAGCTGATTTGCTCAATGTCACAAAAGGTTATAGGAAGCACATCTGGGATTCCACTAATGGCCTTCTGATTACAGATTCAGAGTTCTTAAATCCAAATCCACTACTCTCAAATCATCATGTGTGGAGGATTGGTAGAGAGAGGGCAGACTGCTGGCAAGAAATAGGAGGATATACAGTGGTATTTCTGTAACTGGTACTTGGTTATGTGCTCTATATCTGAGGATACCACATAAGTAACTTCTAAATATCTGAAGTGCGTCTGCAGATATGCCTATGATAGGTATGATATAAAATGTGAATGAAAAAATACTCAATCCCTTTCATTTCTGTCATTTTCTATTAATTAAAAATATTTTATGTATTGCCTTTTCTTAATGATTTCTCCTGCCTGTGAAATTCTCTTAAGGGACTGAGGAAGAAGAGAGTACAGAATATGGACTATGTTATCATGTAAACTTCAAAGAAGGAAAAACAAAGGGAGTAGTGGGAAAATCACAGCCCTTTTTTAACTGATCCTCCATTACCATAAGGAAACAGTATGAAAAAGGAGATTTATGTGGTTCTTAATGTAAAATGCAAAAACAAAACAAAACAAAAAACAAGTATCCCAAATCCCAAGAGAAAAATGCACTTATTTAAAAAAAGAAAAGAATTATTTCTGTATGTGCTATATACTTCATGTAGAAAGGAGTGTGTTTTATCTAAACTTTGCATTTTTGCAATTCCTAGCACACAGTAGGCATAAGATTAATGTTTGTTGAATTGACCCAAACGAGCCTACTCAATAATGTAACGTGTATAGCAAGTTGTTAGTTTATGGTTAAATATAGAGAAAACAAAATGCCAGTAAGTCACATATGATTGTTAGAGTGCCATCTAATTTTTCTAAAGGGTAGATTAAACTTACTTTAAAGGAATCTTGGCATTTACCTCTCATACTCATGGTGTCTTCCTTTGTCTCTGTTTCTCTTCCTCTCTACCTGTTTGTCTCCCTCTCTGTCTCTGTTTGTCTCTGTCTCTATCTGTATCTCTGATTCTGAGTCTATCTCTTTTTCTCTCTTTATCTCCCACCTCTCTGCTTTCCTAAGTCTACCCTACTCCATTTATAATAGCTTCTTCAAGGCCAGTTATCAAATTTAGTCTTCACAAAATAAAATTTTCTTTTTCTTTCATGTTAAACATATTTCCATATTAGTCATGTTGTGAAAGAATAAATAAAACAAAAGGGGAAAACCATGAGAAAAAAATGAAAATAGTATGCTTCTATCTGCATTCAGACTCCATAGTTCTTTCTCTGGATGTAGATAGCATTTTCTATTGTGAGTCTTTTGGAATTGTCTTGGATCATTGTATTCCTGAGAAGAGCTAAGTCCACCATAGGTGATTGTTGCACTTCACTCAGCACTTCATGTAACTCCAGGTTTTTTTTTTGAAATCTGCTTGCTCATCATTTCTTATGGCACCATAGTATTCTATTACATTTATATACCACCACTTGTTCAGTCATTCAGCACTGGTCATTTTCTCTGGCTATCCTTCATACGAGGAACATTCTCCCTCCACTTCTGACTACTAACCTAACTGGCTTCCTTTAAGTCCCAATTAAAATTTTACCTTTTACAGGAAACTTTCCTTAACCTCTCTTAATTCCAGTTCATCCCCTCTTTTAATAATTTCCTATTTATTCTGTATATATCTTGCTCTGTATATATTTGTTTGCATGTTGTCTCTCTTATTAGATTGTAAGCTCCTTAAAGGCAAGGACTGTCATATCCTCTTTTTGTTTCCCCAACTCTTAGCATAGTGCCTGGAATACAGTAGGCACTAAATTAATGCTTAGTGATTGGATTGAATATGAACCCCATCTATAATAAGCTCAACAATTTGTTATCCAGCCTTAGCTTGAAGTGTTCCAAGGAGGATGAACCCACTATTTTCCCAGTGGCAAACCATTCTACTTTTTGACACCTTTGATTGATAAGAAGTTTTTCCTTATATCATACCTAAATTTAACCCTTTTCTTCTTCTTCCCATTGCTTTTAGAGGCCCAGTAAAACAAGCCTGTCTCTTCAAATATTGATAATGATAATCCTTCAAATGGCTTTCATATGCCCCCCTAAGTCTTCACTTCTCCAGTCTTTAAATCCCCAGTTTTTCAACTGATCCTCATAAGACATGCTCATTAGCACTCTAACCATCATGGTTGCTTTTTTCTTGATGCTCTCTAGTTTATCTAGATCCTTTCTTAAAATGTGGAGCCTCAAGCCATCAACCAGGACACAGTATACCATGATTGTTCCTCTATGCATTCTGTTCACTATGAATCACTTAATATATAGCTCAAGATAGTATTATTAGCTGTTTTTCCTTTCATATCATGCAGTTGACTTAACTTGAGCTTGGAATCCACTAAAGTTTCGAGATCTTTTTCACAGGAACTGTTGCCTAGTCATATACCTCAATCTTGTGAAGTTGACTTTCAGAACCAAGGTGCACATTTTACATTTGTTCTTATTAAACTGTATCTTATTAGATTAGGCTCATCCATCTGGTCCGTTGAGGATTTATTTTTCTAGCTTGAATATGTAATTTAATCAATTAATCAACAAGGATTTATTAAGTGCCTACCACATGCCTGACACTGTGATAGGTACTAATGTCTTAACTTTCTTCCCAGTGTTGCAAATTTGACAAGCATTCATTCACTCCCTTCATCACTTCCCATTCTAAATATGACACCTGTCCCTAGAAGAAAATATCAGCCGTGTGTCTTCCACCACTTAAAAAGGGCCATTGTCATGGAGAACATGTAGATGGTGGGGGAAAGCTCTGTGCAGCAATAGTAAATTTAGAGGAAGTTAGAGGGTAAGGATTACTTTATATGACCATGCATGAAATGTGACTCTTTCTCTGCTGCCAACAAATATGATCAGATTTTCATCCTTGAAAAACTGTCACTTGTTCTTACCAATCCCTTAAGCATGCATCCAATCTTTCTTCCTTTTCATAGCCAACAGCTAGAAAAAATGGTCAGTGTTCATTGATTCTGCTCTCTCACCACCCACACTTTTCAACCCCTAGCATTCTTTTTTTATCATAATTTTTATTTTTTTTTTGTTTTCAACATTTACTTCCACAAGATTTTGAGTTTCAAATTTTCATCCCATCTCACCCCTCCCCCCACCCCAAGATGGCATGCATTCTGAATACCCCTTCCCCTAGTCTGCCTTCCCTTCTTTCTCTCCCCCCCTTCTCTTATCCCCTTCCCCTTCTATTTTCCTGTAGGGCAGGATAGATTTCTATACCCCATTTCCTGTATTTCTTATTTCCCAGTTCCATGTGAAAACTTTTTTTTAAACGTGTGTTTTTAAAACTTTGGGTTTCAAATTTTCTCCCTTCCTCCCTCCCCACCCACCCTCATTGATAAGGCAAGCAACTAAATATAGGTTATATACCTGCAGTTATGCAAAACACTTCCATAATAGACATGCTGTGAAAAACTAACTCTATTTCCCTTAATCCTATCCCACCCCCCCATTTACTCTATTCTTTCTTTTGACCCTGTCCCTCCTCAGAAGTACTTGCTTCTGATTACCCCCTTTCCCAATGTGCCCTCCTCTCTATCATCCCCCTACTCTCTTGTCCCCTTCCCCCACCATTTTCCTTAGAGTAAGTCAGATTTCCATACCCAATTGAGTGTGTATGTTATTCCTTCCTTAAGTCAAATTCTATGCAAATAAGATTCACTCATTCCCTCTCACCTTCTCCTATTTCCCCTCCACTGTGAGAGCCTTTTCTTTTCTGTTTTTGTTTGTGATATAATTAACTCCCTTCTACCTTTCCCTTTCTCCTTCTCCTAGTATAATCCTCTCTCACCACTTAATTTTATTCTCCAGATATGACCCCTTCATTTTCAACTCACCCTGTGTCCTCTATCTATCCATCTATATCTATATATACATACATGTAATTTTTCACCTCCAACTACCCTAGTACTGACAAAGGTCTCATGAGTTACAAATATCATCTTTCCATGCAGGAATGTAAACAGGTCAACCTTAATAAGTCTCTTATGATTTTCTCTTTCCTGTTTACCTCTTCATGTTCCACTTGAGTCTTATATTTGAAAATAAAATTTTCTATTCAGCTCTGGTCTTTTCATCAAGAATGCTTGAAAGTCCTCTATTTCACTGAATGATCATTTTTTCCCCTGCAGGATTATACTCAGTTTTGCCGGGTAGGTGATTCTTGGTTGTAATCCTATCTCCTTTGCCCTCCAGAATATTATATTCCATGCCCTGCAGTCCCTTAATGTAGAAGCTGTTAAATCTTGTGTTATCCTGATTGTGTTTCCACAATACTTGAATTGTTTCTTTCTGGCTGCTTGTAATATTTTCTCCTTGACCTGGGAACTCTGGAATTTGACTACAATATTCCTAGGAGTTTTCCTTTGGGGATCTCTTTCAGGAGGAGATTGGTGGATTCTTTCAATTTCTATTTGGCCCTCTGGTTCTAAAATATCAGGACAGTTTTCCTTGATAATTTCTTGAAAGAGGATGTCTAGGCTCTTTTTTTGGTCATGGCTTTCAGAGAGTCCAGTAATTTTTAAATTCTCTCTCCTGGATCTATTTTCCAGGTCAGTTGTTTTTCCAATGAGATATTTCACATTGTTTTCTAATTTTTCATTCTTTTGGATTTGTTTTACAGTGTCTTGATTTCTCCTAAAGTCACTAGCTTCCAATTGCTCTATTCTAATTTTTAAGGAAGTATTTTCTTTAGTAATCTTTTGGACTTCCTTTTCCATTTGACCAATTTTGCTTTTTAGGGAATTTTTCTCCTCATTGGCTTTTTGGACCTCTTTTGCCATTTGGGTTAGGCTATTTTTTAAGGTGTTATTTTCTTCAGTATTTTTTTGGGGTCTCCTTTAGCAAGCTGTTAACTTGTTTTTAATGATTTTCTTGCATGACTCTCAGTTTTTCCTCTATTTCTCTTACTTGCTTCTCAAAATCGCTTTTGAGCTCTTCCAAAGCCTGGGACTGATTCATATTCTTCTGGGAGGCTTTGGATGTAGGAGCTTTGGCTTTGTTGTCTTCTTCTGGTTGTATGTTTTGATCTTCTTTGTCACCAAAGTAAGATTATATAGTCTGACTCTTTTTGTGATGCTTACTCATGATCCCAACCAATTACTTGAGTTTTAAACTCTTTGCTAAGGTAAAAGTCTGCTTCCAATGTGGAGAATGTACTGTCCCAAACTTCGGGGCTTTGTACAGCTGTTTTCAGAGCTATTGCTAGGGACCAAAAATTTTCAGTTCTTCCAAGGTGCTATTTTAAAGGGCAAGGTGTTTTCTCTCCACCACCATGACAAGCTTCACCACACCAGCATTCCTCCTCGCCCCAGGACCGCCCATCAGAACTGTGACCCAGATCCAAGCACCAGCAAAGCAAGAGATTCCTGCCTCAGTCCTGGCAAAGAGATCCCTGCAATCCACCTCTGATCAGCCACTTGATTCCCCCTCAGTCTCTGTACCGGAAACTCAGGAAACAGCCACAGCCCTGGGGGCAGCTGAGACCTAGCTCCTTCTCTCACCGCAGTCACAGTCTTTTCCCACTGACCTTCTAAGTTGTCTTTGGCATTCATGGGTTGAGAAGTCTGGAAACTGCCACAGCTGCCTGAGATTCAGTCCTCTGAGGCCTGCTCCAGGGTTGCTGTGGCCTGGGTGTTCACGCCAAATTGCACTCCTCTCCTAGCCCGGCACGATATACCTTTGTGATCAACCATCCAGGCTGTCTTAGGCTGGAAATTTGTTTCATTCTGTCTTTTGTGAGTTCTGCTGCTTTAGAAATTTTTTAAAGTCATTTTTGATAGGTATTTCGAAGGGTTTGGGGGGGGAGCTCAAGCAAGTCACTGCTTTCCCTCTGCCATCTTGTCTCCGCCCCCCACAAAATAAAATTTTCATGAAAGAATTCTCTACTGTGGTATAGGAGAACTATCCCAAGGCTCTACCTCATGACTAAAAGGCTCTAGCCATTGATATAGCTTCTCTCCCTCCTTATTGTCCATGACAGCATACTTAGCAGAAACCTGAAGGAAACACAGGTGACTATTGTGGTCTGTTTTTTGTACTGAGCACACCAGAAAATCTCTCTTTATTTGGCCCTAGAACAAGCATTCACAACCTTTCCTCTGGCCATTTAAGGATTTGAATACTAAAAACTGAAGTGAAATATACAAGGAGTAAGATAATAAGCACAACAACAAATTCCCAGACAAATTCTCATTTAATATCATCTTATTTGCAAATGCATCCAGAACTAAGCCTAAATCTATCTGTTTCTTCTTTCTGGAGAGAAATGAGGAGGAAGAGAATTCCAGATACGACAGATAGGGAAAATGCCCAAAATCTAGAGATGAAATGTCCTATAAGAGGAACACAAGGAGGTGAGTGTCACTGGATTGCAGAACATGTGGCAGAGTAGGATATAAGAAATCTGAGAAGAAGGGTGAAAGAAATCTAGGAGGGGCCAGATTATAAAGGGCTTTAAAAGCAAACATGAGATTTTAATATTTGATCCTGGGTGCAATAGGGAGCCACTGGAATTTATTAAGAAAAAAGGGGGAGGTGATATGGTCAGTCCTGAGTTTTAAGATCAATTTGACAGTTACATGGGAGATGGATTGTAGTTGGCATAGATGCACTTGGCAGGGGGTGGGTGAAGGATTTTGATTCTGCTTTTCTTCTACGAAAGTAGAGCTGACTTCTCCAGAAAAAGTCATCCAAAGAGAAACAAAAGTAACAAACAGAATAGCAAGGAAAGATTTGGAATAAAGGTCATAGGGTCACAGACCTATAAGGAAAACTTAAAAGCTATTGAATCCAATCCCCTAATTTTACAGATAAGGAAAATAAGGCAAACAGGGTTAAGTGACCTGCTCAGGATCACACAGCTAGAAAGTATCTGAGGCAGGAATTGAACTCTGGTCTTCTTGACTCCAGTTCTGGTAACTTACCCACTGTAACGTTACCACTGTTGCCTTACCAAAGTTGGAACACTTAAGAATGTATGAAATTGGGAATGATTTCATCCATATTGTGAACTCTCAGTGAGAAAATTCTTTCCAATAATGAAAATTGGCAACTACTTGCCCAGGAATACATACATACATATACATATACATATACATATACATATACATATACATATACATATACATATACATATA